>NW_026866275.1:0-66720 GCF_026571515.1 Ruditapes philippinarum | reverse complement strand
ACAACAACAAAACAACAACAACAACAAAACAACAAAACAGAAAAGATCACGCACGTACGCTATAAATATGTAATTCTCATATCCTGACTAAGATAAGGATGGTATATTTAAGTTTAAAGTTCAGACAGATGTGGTTCATTGTACTGTCTTGGCAGAATAACAAAATCAGTTGGGGTAATGTACTAACAGTAAATGATTTCAATCTATGATTTCATAGAGATAAATGTTCTGCTTAAAGTATCTCTCTACACAATAGGATTTATAAATTGGCAGTCTTATCGTACATGTACATTGCAAATCAGATGAGTTTTGTTTTCTTTAAAAAATTATTTAACCTTTTCCCTTATATAAGCGTGTTTCGACGGCTTTTTGCCCCCCCCCTTTTTGAGGCCTCAAACAGTGAAAAAATGCCCTATTTAGGCCCCAAACGCTGTCTTTTGTTTGAGAAATGTTGTTAAAAAAGTGACCATTTTTTCGGCGCCGTCCCCCATCCAAATATTACATCAGGGGGTTGCCAGAAGGGGGATGTGCCCCCTTCTGTTTGGGGGGTTTGAAGGGGGGCGGAGTCCCCCTCATCGCCAAGAAAATTTTGGACTTGTGAGAGGCTTAAAATGACCCCAGGTCGATCATAAGGTAACGTGTAACCAACGCTGAAAAGCCTTTGACTCTATCTCAATCCCTTTGAGAAGTTGCAGCACTTTGAAAATAAATTTGATGGAAAAAATCGAGGCAAAAAAGTGATTTTTGGCAATTTTGAGATGTCCCCTCGTTGCCATGGTAACAGGAAATTTAAGACTGAGGCATGTCGTTACAAAGGCAATGGTCCAGTCAACATTTGTGCCAAGTTTGATTAGTATTGAAGCATTTTTCATAGTTTCATAGCAGTTTGAACTTGTAACAGGAGGCTTTTCAGTGAAAATGGCCATTTTTCACAATATGCTCATGGGGGAAAGGGTTAACTGATATAAGGGTGTTTTATTAGTTTCACTTTTATAGGTATATATGTATACTGATATACTTCCTGACGTAAGAAAGTATAAATCAAACGCAATTCAATTTCAATTTATTTACAATAACACTCAGTTTGTATAATATACAAAAACATGAGCAAATCAAATTTGTAAACATATGAAAGAAATAGGTCAATTCGATGCTAACATGGATTAAAAGTGAAAAATACAAGCAACTGTTAAGAAAAAGAAAAAAAAAGAAAAAAAGAAGTTTGAAAAGTATGAACATTTTCTTTTAAAAGTACAACCACAGATGAATGATATCCACATCGTTTGTTTTATAGATTAATGATATCAAAACAGTTTACTGCTTTGTGCAGTTAAGAGCGTATATATTATATCTGGATATAATTTAAAGGCCCATCGGCCAAGAAATGATTTTATTTTTATTTCCCGAAAGCTTCTTTAATTTTTGTCGTCCTATTGTATTTTCCAAAAAAGTTACTCTGACATTGGCCAATTACCTTTTGCTTCTGATGCCTGACCAGACTCTTCATTGTTGACTGAACAACTTATGTTTCTATCTCGATATCTTCAAACTTGATATGAAACTGTCCGAAAATGGAGGCTGGACAAGTTCATGAAAGAAATTCATCAAAGTAAGGGGTAAAATTATATTGGACTTTTTTTCTTAGTTTAAACTTAATTTATTCAATAAATTGTACATAAAATAACATTTACAAACATTTCACAACAAAGTAATTCAGACTAGATTCCAAAAAAGTAAAACAATACTTATATCAATTTTTCTTATTACTAAAACATCCGAGCAATAACGTGATAAAAATATTCCATTTGTAGCGTTACTTATTTTAAACTACTGCTTTTATAATATAAAAAAAAATATTTGAAAGCTTGATTTGGAATCTATGCTTAGAAATGTAGGGAAATAATCCACCATATATCAAAATAATTTCACAATCTGTATAAATTGTGAAATAAAGACGATAACTTTACAATAAAACTGTCATAATAATGTGCACATTCAAGATAAAGGCTCAGTTTTGGCTCTTCATTATCAAAGAAGTATGCTTATTGATTTATGTAAAAATGTAATGTTTTGTTTTTATGATAAGTGAAGATTTATATATCTGTGTGTTTTGCAAATAATTTTTGTAAGCATTTTTGAAAATTTGAAGAAAAAAGGGAACAAAAAAAACGCTCAAACAACAACAACAACAACAACAACAACAACAACATAAATTAATAAATAATTAAAAAAAAACATAAAATCAAGCCAAAGTGCTTTTTTAAATCATAATTATTTAGATGGATTATTGTGGAAGATTGAAGCTTATCAAAACCACTCTCGAACCCTCTAACTGGAACTAACCAGTACTGGCTTTATATGTGTGATCCCAGCAGTGGAACTACATTTTGTTAAAGTCAAACACCTTAGATATCAGGTTCCATATTCACTAAATGAAGACTTAAATCACATCTAGAAATGTGTGCATAGGACATGGGTGCCCCAACACTGCATTGTTTTGACAATCTTATGACTTTAGGTCAAATATATTTTGGGCTACACGTGACAAAAGCTAAAAACTAAAAATCTTTTACTATGTCAAGGGCAAGAACTTAACAAATATTGAATCAATCCACAAGCAGTCCCCAAGGTGCATAAGTACACATGCTGAGCAACATTCTTGTAAACGTCCAGGCCTACAGGTAAAACACTTTTTGAGCTATGCATGAACAAGTTGAAAATTGCAAATTTATACTTTAATAGTCAAGGGCAATAATGTAACAAAATTGAAAAGATCCACATGCAAAAACCCAGGTGTACAGCTTCAGTGATGTCGATCATTATTCCTGTTAAGTTGGTTGATTCTGACTCAAAACACTCAAAGAACACATAACTAAGTCAAGGACAATTCCTCTTCAAATACTGAATAAAACCATTATAAAACCTCCAAGTGCACAACTACACATGCCAACCAATATTTCTGTAAAGTTGGTCAAATACTTTTTTGAGCTTCACACGATCAAATTGAAATTTGCAATTTTTTACCAATTCAAAGGCAAATTCTCTAGAAATACTGGGTAAATCCAGTGAACCCAGGTGCACAACTTCACATGCTTTGCAACATTCCTGTAAAGTTTTCATGGTAAAGGTAGAGTAGAGGCAGAGATAGAGGTAGAAGTAAAGATAAAAGGTAGGGGGTAGAGTAAAGATAGGGATAAACGTAGAGTAAAGGTAGAGTAGAGGCAGAGATAAAGGTAGAAATAGGGATAAAAGGTAGGGGTAGAGTAAAGATAGGGATAAACGTAGAGTAAAGGTATAGTAGGGTTGAAGTAGAGATAAAAGGTAGGGGTAGAGTAAAGATATGGATAAACGTAGAGTAAAGGTAGAGTAGGGTTGAAGTAGAGATAAAAGGTAGGGGTAGAGTAAAGATAGGGATAAGCGCAGAGTAAACATGGTAAAGGTATAGGTAGAGTAGAGGCAGGGGATAGAGGGTAGAGGTATAGTAAATATTTTTAAAATTAGATACTTTGAAAAATAAATTAAGAATGAATGAATGAATGAATGAATGAATGAATGAATGAACGAAAGCATAACTCGAAATGATTTACAGGCATGTCGCTTTAAATAATTTGCTTAACAATGTTTGGGTTATAAACTAGTTTAAAGCGCGATAAAATCGATGTTCCTATCTCTAACCTACGTCATCAGGATTTTAAAAAGTACGTATTAATACACGAACTGGAATGTTTCCCAAGTTCAAGATAGAAGTAGGACTTGTGTTTAATTTGTAAGGCGTAAATCAATAAGATAAATTACATGTACACAATGTCGTGACAACAAAGAGTCTAGTTACAGGGCATTTGTTTACATATATTTTTTAACTTTCGAATATTTTTGAAACATTTGAATATTCTCTTAATTGAGACGTCGTTATGAAGTTAATTTCACTCTTAATCTAAAACTTAATTTGTCTAGTACTAGTGTAACTCTCCAGGAACGATGGTTAGGAAACTACCCGCCTATTTGACTGAAATACTGTTGGAAAAGGCGTTAAATGAAACAAACAAACAAACAAACAAACAAATAAATAAAACTTAATTCTAAATTTAAAACATTAAGTTTTATTGATTGAAATTTAATAAGTCGATCGCTCGATTGCAAATGAAATATTCTTTTTCAGAAATATTGAAAGCCTTATGTGTAATGATTAGTATTGTTTATAGGTAAAATGTCTCCCACAAGTAAATGACAACTTCATAACATACTTGAAATTATTGACTTATTGACGGGATATGAATTAGGTTTGACGTACTGGCAATGTTTATTTTCAATTTTGAGAAAGACAGGTTTTAGTGATGCATATTATTGTGTGTTAATAAAGAAAACGGGAGCTTTTGAATCCGTTTTGCCGCTAGTTAATTTCTTTAAATAACTTGCATCTGAGGTTTGATTGTTCTTTCTTATGAGGAAGCTATTTTCGTAGCTAGCTGATGGATTGTCAGCGGTTCTTAATAAAGTAATACACAAATCTTCCCCTCCAACAGTTATGTCAAATATGCATCATATACATTGTTTGTTTAAATCACCATATATGGTGATCGATAAGTGCAAATTGTTATCTGTCACGTGACGTACGTGCTATAGTGTAATAACTGTTATATAATTTAGTGACACAGTTACAGGAAATTATGTTTATAAAATTAACTTAACAATTTTCTTTTCCGATTTGCCGCGTCAATTTAATATGCTTGCGGCTTGCCGCATAATGCCTATGAATTAAAAAAAAAAGATTTAAAAAATAAACATACGTGCATATCTTTCATATTCAACAAAACAAAACGTTTTTTGAAGTTTTTTTTTATATTTTGTCAGGTAGAGATGTTAAATTACAATTCCCATTTATCAAACTTTCATGAATATGGCCTACTTTATAATGATAATATGTATACTTTTATCATGTGAAGAGAACAGCTTTTATATCATACTAGCAGCTGACTTGGTAACTACATGCATCTGTTTCCTCGATTAGATCTATTTTTGAAGAATTTTGCAGAAATTCGTACTTTTACGAGACCTTGAAATTATCTTTATTCATCTCGAGCTTTGAGCTATGATTCTTTATACTCCATAAAGATTTATCTTAAATGTTAATATACGCCCAAGAAATTTAAAGAAGATCAAAGAGTTGAAATAAGTAAAATTTTCAGCAAAATTAAAGACTTTCGATTTAAACATTTTTTGTAGGTGTCTGCCTATTAATAATGTCCATTACTGATCTGACATGGTAAGCTTTTGGAATCACTGGATGCCCGACGCCCGTTCATACTTCGTAAACACGTAAGTGGTCATTTTTTACGCCTCAAATGTCACGGAACTTCGTCAGGATGAATTTCCCATTAAATTTTAGGATAAGCTTGAAAATGGATCATCTCTGATGAAAAACTAGGTTGCAAGACCCAACAAGTAGAAAACTCATGTTAACACAGTAGAGAATACTATTTCAATCCAAATATCCCGGAAATTTGTGACATAGATTGTTTCGTTGATTTCAAGCTCATATTCCAATATGGATCACCTGGGGACAAACATTAGGTCATACAGCCCAAATATGGAAATAAATGTACCTTATAAACACTATCAAGTAAACTTTTTCAGCCCGACAATTTTGGAAATCTGTCAGAAATGTTTCCTAGATGATTCGAATATGGGTCATCTTAGTTGAAAAACTAGGTTTTAGAGCCAAAATATAACACTTTAGAGGTAACATTTTTCATCCCAAACGTTGGGCGATGATTTCGGTTGTATTCTAACACGGTCATCTTTCCTTATTTTTATCTTATATTGCATTTTATGAGGGAAACGATACAATTTACATCATTTCTAATGAGACTACTTTGCTGTCATGGTTACAGTAATGTAACAGTATTGAACAACATGTTGCATGACGAAAATATTGTAAAAGATTTATGGAACGCGGACATCGTAATATGGCAGTTAAACTCATTTTGAAATATACTTAGGAAATGCTGGCCCATTTTTAATGAATACATAAATTTAATCACTGATCAAAGTGGTAAAAGTATTTTATATTTCCTACATAGTCACAAACATTACCTGAAGTTTGGACGTTTACATTTTCCTGGTATAAATTCTATGAATTGAATAATTAATATAATGATATAATTGCAAAATAAACTAAATAACTATGCACGATAACGCAATTGGGCTAAATAAATTTGTTTAACTAAATTGTGGCTGTGAACGAATACATGCTGGTGTGGCCTGACATGCAATAATTGATAATAATGGCTACAAAATTAATCATTTCCCTATGTCGGGTATTGAGTATATACAGTTTATTATGATAATACGATCTCTTTCAACTACGTCACAAGAAGTCAATGTCTGTGCACATATTTAACTTTTGAAAGAATTATTTGCGTAGAAATAAGAATCATTCGAAATTTTCTATGACGTAGGTTTATGAAAAGTCGAACAGCTGGAGTGTTCAAATATAAACATTCAGACTATTTTAAAACTGAAATATCTACATGATATCCGTTGATGTGAATGAAATAGTTCAATTCAAATTGACATAAAATTCTTAAAATAAACACCATGTCCAAACCGATGAAATATAAACAAAAATCTTTGTTATGGAACATAAAGCATTGCTCTTGAATACCAAAATCATTTTCTTTGAATTCTAACTTATTGTATTTAAAAACAAGGGTCAATATGCCTAGAATAGTAGAATATCAAAGTCAGCATTAAAAGTATTGTATTATCAATGGCTCTTTAATTTCATACCTTTAATATCGAAGTGATTGCCTTCGAATATATAAAGATCAATGCATTGCATTCCATTCTTGTTGTATCAAGTGTTTGCGTTCTAATTTCAGTGTCATTTTTATGAATTCTGAAATCATTACGTGCTAATATCAAGGCCATTTCAATACTTAGGTCAAAACCTTTGAATATAAACTTCATTGCACTCAAATGGCGACGCCAAAGTCACTAAATTCCAATACAATTGCCATTGAATACCAATGTCAATGCGTACAAATCAAACTTTCAATGCAAGTATCTTTGAAAGCGTGTAGAATCTGACTCACAATGACATTGCATTTTTATACGGATTTGATTATAATTGGACAAAATAAACCCTATGACACTTACTGTATGTTGATTGAATAATTAAAAAAACAGACGTTGACCTTCATTTGACCTTGAGTGTCTATTTCATATTTTTGAAATTTGCTTTGCTTATTATATAAGATTTAATACTTGGACCAGAGAACATTATGGCATAATCGACATGTTGAATTATTCTGACTTTGACCTTTAATTGACCTGTACCATCAAGGCCAAATTGTTGATTTTTTTTATAAAACGTCGTAACTTTGTTATTTATTCATTTATTTGATTCATTCTTGGTCAAAGGACACTGACATGATGATAAACTCAAATGTGACCTTGACCTATAATTGACCTTGACCGTCAAGACAAAATATGAAATTTGAGTATTTTTTTGTACAAGATAATTATGTTTTGTTTAATACAATATTCTTCCAATCTGTTTTACTTTAGAAATAGGATAAAGTAGAGCGTGCCGCCGCTACGCGGCGACTCTTGTTGCCTAGATATGTTTATCAGTCGTATTATTCATTGTACATATAAATATGACCGTTTTAGTATTCCATAAATTATTTAATAACTTTAAACATGTACGGACACTCTTACGTGGTTAAAATAACAGTCTCCCCAGGGGAGAGGATACTGTGAAAATACGTGACACATGTGAGCACTTTTAATTAATATTTTCATCGAAACCCAATCCTTAAATTTTACTGTCATTCCTTCAATGGCTGATAAAGTTAGTGATTGTACTTTAATATATTCAATTCTGTTAAAGGTAATTGTATTATGAAATGAATCTTTAGTTTCATGGGAAATAGTTAAAATGGTGAGTAGTTTAACTGATTTCATGTTGATATGGTATAATTTTAGTTAGGAGGGTGTTGGAAAGATAGAATTGAAACGAAAACAAACATTTTGAATTGAATAATTGCGCAAGCTTTGTATTCCACTTTTAGCGTCTGTTATGATATATTTATTGCATGAATTGAATAAAACGGGCGCATAAAGGTTTATATGTTTTCAGTTTTAATTATTTACATGCATTTAGTCTATATATAGTCTACAATAAGATGAGGAATGTGAACATTGTTTTGAAAACTTTTCAGAAATGTAAAGCAATAAAGATTTTATTCGGTAATATTCGATTTTTTTATGAGAAGCCCATTGTATATATCGAATAATGTTATATTTATAGCAATTAATAAGTATTAAATTTGATATTAATTTTATGAAAGAACGTTTATTGTTATATAATTTGAATGTGAAACAGAAGTTTATAAATATGGATTATTTTATTTGATTGTTCCCAATCTCTTTGCAGGGATTACGTTACCACCACATTTTACAAGAAACAAACCATGGACTAGATTTTGAACAGAACTGTTACTAGAAATACTTATTTTTGAAGAACAACAACAACAAGCAACAAACAGAAAAAACACACCAGCAAAAACAACAACAGTCCATATCTATTTTTGTTGGTATTGAAATACTTGCAATAACATACATGCTACAGGTAAAGTGAAACATTTTCTTTAAAACTTTAGATACATATAGAGTTGATCATCAAAGTAGAATTTACTAATCATTGGAGAAATGCATTCAATGTAATTTGTCTTCGAAGGATATTTTCTGCAGAAAAATATTTATAATCTGCGAAAAAATTTATATAATTTGCCAAAAAAAAATCTGCGGATTAAATATTATGAACGATAAATTTATAATGTGCACAACAATAGTATGCGGAACATATATATGAGATGGGATAAAAATATAACCTGCTTTCCTGAATAATATAATTACATTATATGGGAAAATATGTCATCTACGGAAAGATATCAAATCTGCGATAAATATATTATCTGCGAAAAATATAATTCTGCGAAAAATATAATCTGCGACAAATATGATTCTGCGGAAAAATATTATCTGCGAAAATTTAATCTGCAAATATACACATTTTGCTCTGCGTAAAAGTACTTTCAATGTTTTGCAGATTGTTCTTAAAATGAACCGTCTGACGGTTAAACCTTGACTGACTTTGAAGCGTCCGCCACCGGCACTAAAATGGCTGATATTTTGTTATTTAATTGTACTTTTCCAACCGTGGAATATAATGAGATATTCCCATTAACTTAATACTTTGCAAATACCTCATTTTACTGCGTTTCCCCATTAATGTTTAACTATAATTGAGCAATTACCATCGTTATATCTACAGACATTACCATTAAGAATATAATATTCTCACGGTTAATATTAAAGTGAAATGAAATATTTTATTGATGTATTCGATTTTTATCAGCTATATAGATATATACGATATTACTCATTATGTTCTATTTATAAACATGTTAGCTACTTCTTAGCAAAGAATTGTAGCTGGATGCAATGGTAGGATGCAACGTCATCGCGCACCTGCTAAATGCTGTAAGGGATAGGGGTCATTTACATTTACCCTTGTCCCTTTGTCCGTGCATCCGTTCGTCCGTGCATCCGTTCTCATTTTGTGTCGCAAGTAGCTCAAAAATTATTTGACCTAGAGCCGGAATGTTGCTCAGCATGTGAAGTTGTGCACCTGGGGTTTCGCTTTTTAGTATTTGTAAAGTTATCGCCCTTTATTTAGTACTAGAGTTTTAGTTTTTAACTTGTGACACGCGTAGCACAAAAAATATGTGTAATAAGATTGACAAAACAGTGTAGTGTGGGGACACCCGTGTCCCATGGACACTTATCTAGTTTTGACTTCCATACAAAATACTAATTCTTCCTTCATAACTGTAATAATTGACAAACTCAAAGACTGAAAACCGGTTTCCCAGGTATATGACCAACGTGATTGTAACATGTCATCAAAAATAGAAAAGGCTTTTGAAAAATACACATGATATAATTTTTGACGCTGAATTGACCTTTACAATGATCAGGTCAAATTTACTAATTTGTCTAATATATCCTTTGAAATGTAAGATTACGGAAGATAATGAAATAGCTCGGAAAACATGTGTAGCAGATACTTTACTTTTGCTGCTATTTTCATGCAGTATATATAATATACACCCTTTACAATAATCAACATGTATTATGTGTAAATGTTCGCGGAAATGTCAGACGGAAGACTTTTGGTTTTTTTCCTTAAAAGGAACAATTAAACAACTTGAAGAGAAACGCAATGTTTCTTTATAAAACTAGTGCTCAAAATATGACGGAAACATTGGATTATACTACTTATGACGAATTACAATGACATTTCCGGTACGAGCATAGCTTTGAGAAAAAACCTTGTACGATATTGACAATGAGATCATTTTGTGAACAAGGAAGATAACGTAAAAAAAGAAATATATGCTTTGAGTGTCACGTTAACCTACATGTCATGATTCGATTGCTTGACAATGAGGATTTGTTTCCACATTCAATTGTTACAATAGTTAATGAGGAAAAGAAGATTATTAAATTCCTTATTCGCTATCATTATTCTTTTTTCCTTATATACTTGAGAATGCGTGCAATTAATCATGGTTTTTAAACGAACATTTTAGTACCGGTTGCACGCTTGGTTATAACCGGAAGTCTTTTCCTGTCTAAGATATAGGTCAAAATAGCGGAAGTGATTTAAGATGTAGAAATGCACGCAATTTGTAAGTGCTTTTCATTTTTGTAAAGGGTTAAATGTCGTCGAATTTTGAAACTTGCGCGTTGTTTAAGTATGGTATACATGTATTTTTATACACAGCCAAACCCCCTCTAAATATATATTCAGTGAAGGGCCCGCGATAATCATGGTATAGTGGTATTTCTTGAATAATAGTCATGGTATAGTGGTCTTATAGAAATTTAACTCTTGAATGTTATTCATGGTATAGTGGTCACTCTTGTATGATGACTATGGTATAGTGGTCTTTATGGAAGTTTTACTCTTGAATGTTATTCATGGTATAGTGGTCTTTATGGAAATTTAACTCTTGAATGTTATTCATGGTATAGTGGTCTTTTTAGAAGTTTCACTCTCGTATGATGATTATGGTATAGTGGTCTTTATGGAAGTTTAACTCTTGAATGATATTCATGGTATAGTTGTCTTTATGGAAGTTTCACTCTTGAATGACATGCATGGTATATTGGTCTTTTCTTGGTTGTGTGGTCTTTATGGACGTGACCATGGTATAGTGGTCTTTATGGAAGTTAAACTTTTAAATGATGATCTTGATATAGTGGTGTTTATGGAAGTTTAAGTATTGAATGATATTCGTGATATCGTGGTCTTTATGGAAGCATAATTCTTGAATAATAGTCAGAGTAAAGGGGTCTTACTCTCTTTAATGGTATTATTATAAGGGTTGTCTTTATTTGAATACATTTTCATACATAAGATATTATATATTTTTAAATGGTATTTAAGATGGCAGTGTCCTCTTATTTTATTAGTTATTATGATCAATATCAACATATGGGAAATATCCTTTTAATTACTTAAAATTTGTTTTTATAAAGATAAACTGTTTTTCATTTATTCATCTAAATGATATAAATATTGAAAGGTAACATATTGTTAAGCTTTCAGAGCAGCAACCACATAATACAATTTCTACCGTAATTTATTCGCCAAACGATAAATTAAATGGTTGTTTAGCGAAATTGAAAAAAAAGACGCTAGTTTATGTTATTATTATCCTAGAAATAAAACTTGTTAAGCCCTTGCCAATCTGGATAAAACCAGTTATCATTTAACATTATCATATAAGGGAAATACGTATTGACTTTAAAGCGATCAGTGCAGACCATCATAAGACGGCTAGAATCTTAGTCTTCAATGGTCGCGTAAGTAAAACAAATTTTGTCGTCTGCAGCTTAAAATTTAATCAAACCCGTGAAGTATGCAAAATATCATTGGCACAATAAATTCGAAAAAGCGGAAAAAAGCTGGGTAATTACATATTTGATACGGAAGGTTACGTAAACAGCCGATAATACACGAATAATTGACGAATGTACATTAAAAAGAGTGTTTTGTACTTCTGCTTATTCCATGCATTTGTTTCTGTTCTGTTACAGAACAGACAAAACAACCCATAGATGTTTAAGAACATAATTGCAATAAAATTGTTGTTTTTTTCCATGTGCATCAAGCATTGTAGTTTAAAATAAATCACAGAAAACAGAGGTTCTTTCAATCATGCAACAGTGTGAAATAAGAACATCTTTAATGTTTTTTTTTGTATAAATTAAAAAAAACAAATAAAACATTAACAAAAACAACAAAAAAACAAAACAACAAACAAACAAAATAAAAAACACACACACACACACACACCACACACACACACACACACACACACACACACACCACACACACACACACACACACACCACACACACACACACACACACACACACACACACACACACACACACACACACACACACACACACCACACACACACACACACACACACACACACACACACACACACACACACACACACACACACACACACACACACACACACACACAAAACAACAACCAAACACCCCACATTTAACTCCAACGTCAAACAACAAAAAACAACCCCCCCCCCCCCCCAAAAAAAAAAAAAAAAAAAAAAAAAAAAAAAAATCACCATAAAAACTGTTGTTCCCTATTGTTCCTCAACCATACAATTTGCACGTGTTCTCTGTCTTTATGTTGACAGTCAAATAGGACAATTTTTAGTTTGTTGAATGTCTAGACTCTATTATATCACCAAGAATATCACATTCAGCGTTCTAACATTTCGTTTTTGTTTGGTCTTTTCACTGTTTACTTTATATAGGTTTCAGCAAACTATTCTTTTCTACCGATATTTGCGGTTTGATATATCATGTAACCTCCTTGTTTTTATCACGCGCTTTTGTGCAATTACTTAACAAGTGTTGGAGTATCACACTTAATACCGTATTCCGGTATAACCGGACAGGCGCCATTTCATCGACCGAAATTTACTTTAAAACGTCTAATTCATCTATTTCATCATAAACATGTATTTGAAAACTGTAAGAATCGGTTAAAAAGCGATATTTTTCTAAATTGTAAAATTGTAATAAAGATTTATGAAAGCGTCCAGAGGTACTTCTCCAACACTCTTGTGAGTTAAAACCTTCTGACTAATATAATTTCAATTACTTCTGGTATTTACAATTTTGGCATTTTGTAATATAAAAATGTACTCTTCGTCGGGACAACTAGATACAGGAAAATATGACCATAAATATAGACGCATGGTACTTAATTATGACAATGTATTATGTTAGAAATAAAATAGAGAAAATGAGAATCCCTAAAGAAAGCCAAAGACGGCACAATTGAAAATGTTGCAGACTGTTTATGGACGTTACTGTCAAGTACAAACTACCGTCCACGCCCCCTAGCACAGGCTTAAGCAGAATTCAACATTTAACATGAACCGGACATTGTTGAATTTTGAAACATCCACAGATGTGTTCATATTGCGGTTATCATGAACCTTCAGTGTGACACGTAAGTGCCATTCCATGAAAAGCGCCATATGGTCCCAAGTAAAAGAAAATGTGTGTCCTAAACGAGAAAACAAAGGGCAGAACTAAATAAAATGGAATTTTGGAAGGGGATCAGAGTTTTTGAAGCCTGCATATAACAGATAAGACTTCAAAAGAAAACTTAAAAAGCAGGCCATTTGACCTACGGGTGATTCAACAGTATTCAAGTGAGAAATACTGGAACCACCCAACAAGAAAATAGCCGAAGAGAAAGAACTAAATTACCACAAGCACAACAACAATGTCGTGCTGAATGATCTTTAAGAATCACATTTACATGTATTTTTGAGGGTTCGTTTGACTATTTTCCCATACTTGAGTGAGTGTAAACCTTCTTTCAGACACGTGTTTGTACTTTCTTTGATGACTTATTTACGTCAATCAGAAATCAGGGCACTTTATTTACTATTACTGATTCACAATTACTTACCGGTATATGGGATAATAATTTTTGTTTTCCTGCAACAGCTGTCGAACTGTTGCTGTGTTGACGGACCATAAACCAGAAGCCAACGGAAATTTGCATAAGTCATTACACGAAAGGTATTGGTGTAATATATAACCGAGTTAATATATATGTATTTTTAACATTTTTTGCCCCTTCCAAGACGTCCGACGACGCAATTAGGAATGCATTGTCAACTCACCGAGCTTTGACGGGAAATGACGAGGTGTGCTAAGATTATATAATTTGTAATTCTGATGTATTGACTCAATTTGAAATATTCTGTAAACAATATACGCTGTAACGTCAGGTTATAAATACCGAATTAATATTGTTAGTCAAATGCTTGTTTCAGGAGACACGTTTTGCTGAATATTTTTTGTTGTTGGATTTAATAACGCACCAACGCTGTGAAAGTCATATGGCGACTTTCCGGCTTTACTAGTTGGGGAAGACCTCAGGTATCTCCCATGCATTATTTCTAGCACGAACAGGCACCAGAGTAGAATTACCAGTTTCGTAGCTCGCTGGATAGCTTCCTCACATGAAATAATCCAAAGTCCCTGGTAGAGTTAGAACCTACAGCAGTGAAGGGCAAGTACATTAAAATCAACAACCTTAACCACTCGATCACGGACGCCCCCGAACATTTTAGTAAAATTTGTTGAAAATAGACTTTTGGAATACGCATTTATTTTTCTCCTGTGAATCTATCAGCTCCATTACTGGGGCGTTAACCGATTACTAGTATTTAAATTCATATGGATAATACGTTTCTAATGATGTTCAATATCAATTTAGATGATATTGTACTTTGTTATTTCAATTTCATTCTTAAATGTGCCAGTAAAAGAATGTCTTTTGGCAACACATATATTTAAATGCATAAGTATAAATTTAACCTTTAATGATTTAAACCAATGTACTTCGATTTCTCGTTTTGTAAGCCTCTGAATGCAATCGCAACTACTCGGCCCTTTCCGTCAGTCTTCGGATAAGGACCTCGAACACAAAAGTATGAATACACAGAACGGATGCAGTATTTCGGTCTAACCTACGCTAAGAAACTAAACATGTAAACAAATAGTAATTTAATGCTGGGAGTTGTTTACAAGTGTATTTCCAATATATGTAGTAAAAGTTCATCTAAAATAAGTAATATCATAGGTACGAAAGCAAACAATTCATTATTTATATATTTATAATCATGGTTGTAGAAACCGAAAGTACAAAAAACCAACCTGTTGACATTTCGTCGGATTTGTTTAGAATTGAACATCAGTGGGCATATTTAAATTACAAATTGTTGTCAGACATATTTTCAAGCAAAAGAGTACCGGAACAGTCATTTGATGTTAAATATATACATTCGTTTTGCATTATGTCTTTTTCTGTTTACATCTGAAACCACGTGGTAGAACTACTTTCAATCCGTATTGTTTCCGAGGTTAATATTATAGATAATAGCCGAGGCAGTTCCGATTGCCTCTGAATGATTTATATATTAAATCTGTCCACTCAGGACTATGTATTTTATGACGACATTCCGATGACGTCACCCTTTTGGACCAAACGAACTAATCGCCATGATCTGACTAATTAAGTTCAACTTTGATGTACAGTTTTAAACATTGTTTCATATATCCATTGTTCCAAACGATTAAAATAAAAGAAAGTCTAGATTACGTCATCGTGAAGAAAAAAATAAGCTGATGACGTCACATGTCTATTTTTTCGTGACATATTTCCCCCTGCATGATACAAAGCTATTGTTTCATGCACTTCCGCTGTATGAAAATGGTAGACACGACAAAATTGTTCTCACTAACCAGATAGAAAAATCCTTAAATGTTACTAAAAATAGCGGTGTTGGAAAATCTTATCTCACATGGGCTTATCTCACACTCAACGTGCAGCAGTTCTAAATAATACGCGATTCACTCCTATTTTAACAAAAATTAAACGTCAAAATGTCAAAATGTATTAAAAATTTGTAAGCTAATCTATTAAATTGTCTACGGAATCAAAATAGATTGATATTAACTTTCACACTGCAATGAGTCCTACTCTACCTAGATCCGCCCTTTCCAATAACGATCTGTTACTAAAAATAGCACACTTTAAAATATCGAAACGTTCTTCGCAAAATCGGATATTATGACACTTTACCTGAAAAACATTCATGTTTTTTGTTATGATAACGATGATTTTTGATGACGAATCTCATTTTGATATATTTTAATTGAATATTCGGCCAAAATAACCGAAAAAGTAGAAAAATCTTTGCAAACGGTAAACGCTTTTTTGTCAACCATTGAAGTATGGACTGAATTCCTTATAAACACTTATATTATGGCACTTTCCGTTTTTAATATCGATGTGTTTCATCATGATAACCTTGCTTTTTCATGAGGGGTCTCATATGAATTTATTTTCATTAAATTTTTTACACATAAACTTGGTCAGAAGAATTTTTTGCGGACGTACATAATGCTTTTTAATCATAGAAAGTCAGGCGCCTAAACCGCGCCCCCTTTTCAAAACTAGGTACGTTGTAATGGGCGTAGCAAGTAGATTCACTGATATTTGTGTGTTCAGGTGAGTGAGAAAAAAAATCAACCATTGGGTTATATAGAGGATAGGGAAATCCCAAACTCGGGCAATCGGTTCCATCGGGAACTCGCCAAGGCTCGTTCCCGATGGAACCGATCACCCTCGGGTTGGGATTTCCCTATCCTCTATCTAACCCAATGATAGATTCTATTAATGGATGCCATTTCCGATACGCTTGATACAGCGTTTTATACGCATGCGCATCCGGTATAAACGGATGTCGACTGTTTACTCAATTGGATATATTTGGCCATTTCAATCATCCTTCCGTCATGACTTCAAATATGTTTTATTCCCACGGCTCATATCTTTTAAACATAAACAATACATGTCAATAATTTAAATATCAAGTTTGTCTAGACAATATTGTCATTGTAAAAATATATATGACACGATTTTTATTCAAGAATATATGGACATCGTGTCTGCTGTAATTACTGAAATTACATTTTTCCTGTAAACAAAGTATACCTGATGAAGACTTTTGAGTCGAAACGTTGTTTATTTTTCAAATAAAATGATTACTTTTTTAAATTGAAACTGGAGTTGATTTCTTTATTCAAACTTACATGAAAAATAGATAGGAAAACCTAACAGTAATCGTAAAAGTTTGATAAGTTTGATAAGTTTGCTCAATGAAATGAAATATACACATATTGACATCTTCAAAATCAACATTACAATTTTCATAAAATGAATCAATAATGTATCCCTAAGGATCAGTCATTGAATTTAGGGATACTTTTACTTTTTTCTATGTGTCAAGCGTTGCTATTTTATGATATGTAAACCATAAATGATATTTGAAATGACATTTTTAAATTATTTGGTTGTTTATATTTTATTAGAACTATTATATTTCATTATTTTATCTAATTGTTTTGTAAGAATCACGTGACTACACGTTGTATGTGATCGTTTTAAAATCTATTAATAGTAACAGATTTCTGATGCAGGTACTTGTAAAAGGTATGGCGGCTGATAAGATGCAAATCATTGTAATTTTGTATAAATAATAACAAAAGTTCTTGAATCCGAATTTATTTTAGCTGTAAATTGAAGGGATTAATTGATAAAATCCGGGCCCATTGACAAAAAATTAGTAGTCACAAATAGCTCCGCGCAATAATGCGCAAAAAATGGATACCGGTTTCTATAATTTCTTAGCTAATATTAGCTAATGACAGCAAACATTTCTATTTTTTATAGTGAAATACAAACATGATACAATTATACTAAAATAGAATGTTGTTATAAATCTATATTAAATCTATATATTGAGTGGTATTTACTTATAAATGTGGCGAAATAATACTTACCATTGACAAAACCACAGATTCAATATCAGATAATGACTGCGGTTAACAGGCAAGATTGTAAACGGTTAAACCCAATGACGTAATAATTATGTTGTAAACGAGGAAATTATTATCAAAGGAACGGTTAGGGTATTTTTATAAAATTTTAATTGTTTGAATATTGTGTAGCTTTCCTTTGAGAACTACAAACTGGATAATGATTAAAATGATTTCAAAGGTATGTTTGCCTCTTTGTTTTCTGTAGATATCGTCGGTATGTGGGTGTTTATCTGTTAATATTACACTCATGGCAGTGTAATATTTCATGTTCACACACCATTATAGTATATGTGTGGAATATTTATTTTAGTTTTGATATAACACGTAGCACAAACATTATGAGATCTGTTAGTCATCGTTGAGTAAAGTACTAAATTCTTTTGGACTAGTGTAAACTTTTACCTGTCCAAACTATACAATTCTTAAGAACTATACAAGACTTACAAAACGTACAATGACTGTAGTATAAAACATAATTTTCAAGTTGTCATCGCAGATTAGCTGAAAATAAAAAATCCGGAAGAGATTTATCGGATATTTCGTTTAAAGGCTCATTATGCCCCAGAAATAATATGTTTGAAATTACTGAAGAATAAAAAATATGGATTTCTGAGGCATAATGTGCCTTTAATCTGTTGTTTCTCTGATCAATGAGATGTGATGGAATGTAACAATTAAAGTGTCATTGATAGCTCTCATAAGATATTTTAATGAAATTCTGAGACTGCAGAATACGTTTTTTTTTTATAAATATCTTAGGTTTAACGTGAATTCTAATGGTATTTTTAAAATAATTTGAACACAAATTACATATAGAGTATCAAATAAGTAAGACATAGGACATATAAATTATTATAGAGACATATTACATGCAAAGTATAGTAATACATTATTCATTATCATATAAGTAAAAGGCAGTGCATATAGAATATTTAAACGGGATACATAATGCATAAAGATTATCATAAAAACATAATGCAGATAAATAATCATAAAAACATAGTACATATAAATTATCAAAAGAACATAAGTCATATTTATAAATAAATATTCATAAAACATAGTGCATATTAACTATCATGAAAACATAGTACATACAAATTATCATTAAAACATAGTACATATAAAATCTGACAAAAACATTGCCATAAAAACGTTTTACATATAAATTATCATGAAACATAGTTTCATATAAATTATCATACACATTCAACTTATCATAAAGAAATATGTACGTATAACGCCAATGACGTCACGTCAAAATATATGCACGACCGTGCAATACCATATTTACGGAGTCGTAAAATCGGCAAGGGTGTGTGATAAATATTTTTTTGTAGATAAACTGCCTATGTGTTATTTTAATGAAAGAAAACGATAAGTGTATAAAGATAAGTATTAAAAGAAAAACTGGACAAAGTCTGTCTAGAAATATATTTTTATAAGCTTTTTTTGCCAGATAGAAAATCAGAAGTTTTCAAGCAGAACGTGTTTAAAAGCCACATAAAGATTAATCACCATTTAACACTTTAATAATTAGAAATGACACGTTGCCATACGCTCGTACTGATTTTTGTCTCAATGCACATATTTTTCTTTGTTTTCCCATTTAGAAAAAAACAAATAATAAAAGACAGCTCTCATTCCCTATCGATCTATGTACGTATGCAATAAAAATCCAATTTCCCGAGCAGTTGACGTCATAAGAATTAATTTAAAAGCCCGAAACTGGTTATTTCGACCTGGAAACACAATGACGCTTGTCTGACCACATCATTATAAGAGTGAATCAAGTTATAGTTTATAAAAAAGTTAATTAGATCTACATTAAATGATTTTTATTTTCCCAAATATTGACTTTATAAAGCCTCTGTCCTTAAAAAAAAGCCTCGGTCCTGAAATTAATGGTAGATTGCTTTGAATTTTTATGCCACCGCAGCATCTGCGATGCAGTGGCATATAGCGAATCACCTGTGTGTGTGTGCGTGCGTTTGTGTGTGTGTTTGTGTGTGTGTGTTATATAGATTATATAGTGAACTTAAAAAATCTTCTTGTGAAAAACCACTTGTCCAATTTCAACCAAACTTGGCAGGATTGTTCCTTGGGTGAAGGGCTTCCAAAGTTGTTCAAAGAAGTTCATTCATTGCAGAAATCTGGTTGCCATGGCAACCAAAAGGAATTATAAGAATAAATTTAAAAAATCTTCTTGTAAAGACCCTAAAGGCCTAGAGCTTAGATATTTTGCATAAGGCATTGTCTGGTAGACCTCTAACAAAATTGTTCAAATTATAGCCCTGGGGTCAAAATTGGCCCCGCCCCGGGGGTCATTGATTTTCACTATGTACATATAGTAAAAACTTAAAATACCTTCTTGTAAAAACCCAAAAGGCCTAGAGCTTAGATATTTTGCATAAGGCATTGTCTGGTAGACCTCTACCCAGATTGTTCAAATTATAGCCCTGGGTGTATATAGTAAAAACTTATAGTAAAAACTTCAAAAAAAAATCTTCTAGCAATTGACAAATGCTAGAGGTTAGATATTTTGCATGAAACATTGTGTAGTAAACCTCTAGCAAGATTGTTCAAATTATAGCCCTGGGGTCAAAATTGCCCCCACCTTGGGGGTCATTGATTTCAATATATACATATAGTAAAAAATAAAAAAATCTTATTGTCTGAAGGTACAAGGCTTAGAGCTTTAATATTTGTTAAATAATATCATCTAAAGGTACTCTACAAAAGTTATTCAAATTTTGCCTCTTGTGTCAAAATTAGCTCCGCCCCCGGGGCCATAGGTTTTCCTTATATGTTTATAGTAAAAACTTAAAAAATCATGTTCTCTAAATTTACAAAGGCTAGAGTTAAGATATTTTGCATGAAACATTGTGTAGTGAACCTCTTGCAAGATTGTTCAATTTATAGCCCTGGGGACAAAATTGGTTCCGCCCCTGGGGTCATTGATTTTCATTATGTACATATAGTGAAAAAATAAAAAATATTTTTGTCTGAAGGTACAAGGCATAGAGCTTTGATGTTTGATATATAATATCATTTATAGGTCCTCTACCAAAGTTGTTCAAATTTTTTCCCCTGGTGTCAAAATTGGCCCTGCCCAGGGGCAGTGATTCTCATTATGTACACATAGTAAAACAGAAAATAAAACAAATGTTTTCTGAATGGGAGAAAGCTATAGCTTAGATATTTGACTTGAAATGTTGTTTGGTGGACCTGTATCAAAATTGTTTTGAAATTAAACCCTTGGGTCAAAATTATGCCTTGCCCAAGGGGACAGTGACCTACTTTCTTGTCCTTTTGATGTACAGCAATGACATTTTGACCATGATGCACAATTTTAGTTGTAAAATTAAACTTTGATATCAGGTGACCTAGATTTTGATGATGAGACCTAATTTCTTGTCCTTTGATGTACTGCTATGAAATTTGAACCATGCGGTGGCATAGCATTTTTCTCAAATGCAATCTTGTTTTAATAACAAATATTGTTAAGTAATGTCAAACGAAGAATTTAATTTTACTTCAACACATCGAGAAAATTGACTAATAGAAGTTCGACTCATAGAAGTTCTTCCTATATGCGAGTTTTACGTTGGCGGCAACAATTTCTATTCATGCTACCAGTGCAGACGACACATCAATGCACATTTTGGTCTGCACTGTTCTCTTTTCAATCAGTGCCTATTTCCAAATTTTCCAGACAATGATGAATGATTTTGTCCAGATTAAAAAAAATGACAAATGCATTTAGGATATTTAACGTGTTATGAATGTGTTATGCATGTACACAAATATTTGCCAAAGGCACTGACCATATAACGCTTTAATTGTTGTTCCAAACTTCTGATGTATATTTACTCTCCCGATCACAATTTTTAAAGAGTTAATTTTATTGATCATGCGCGTGTAGCAGCTTTGGAATAAAGTATATACTGAATATATATTATCAGCATCAGTGAATGACAGAATGGTTAATTACTGTGCCAGCTGCATTTTTCTGGCAAGTTCTTTCTTATCATTATGTTGTCTTTATATATACACATTATATATATATGCACATTATATATCGCCATTTGTCTATTAAACACCAATAAGCATACGACATGCAGCATATTGCCTTTTATCTACATATTTATTAAGTTCAGTTATTCTTGGGAATGATTAAACTTTTGCTTTAATCTTTGAGTATAGTTACTTTTTAAATTAGAAATTAAACTGTTGAAATGGACAATATCGTTGTCTCTGCCATGTTAAATATAAACGTGCATTTTTTATGGCGAATTGCGAAAAAAGTGATGATTTTTAGTACTCATACAATTGCTGCGCCTGCGCATTCGATATTAAATTTTTGCTTTTATGACATCAAAATAAATAATTAATTGTTAAGAGTTAGCAAAACTAAATGGCTTATTTGACGTTTGAGTGCAAATGGTTCATTCATTTTTATGCGTTTTATTTTTGGTTGTTTGTTGACAAGAAACTATTTTGGATAATGTCAAAATGTAAGCTTTAATTTCCCCCAGAATTTATTTATACAGTCACACAAGGTGTTACAGCTGAAAGTGAAATTCTGCATTTATATATGCTTAAAAAAAGAATTTTCCTCTCTGAAAAATGTGAAATAAAATTGTTGATTGTGTAAAGTAAATATTTACAAATGAATAGTTCAAAATGTGATTTTCGAGTCTGCAATTCTTATGTTATTTTGTTGTGATTGATGCTTCCGAGGGATCACTTTGTAATTTTGGTAAACCAAGCGAATAAAAAATTGCAAAATGTTTTTAATTTTGCCAAGTTAATCTTGCATTAGATATATTATCCTTTATGAAACACACCCATTATGTTTCAGAGTCTGTATATACACTAACAAAATAACTTACCACAAGTTAAAACGCATGTTTGTTTTTTTTTTTTTACATAGAACTTGAACGTTATGACGTCATTGATCACGCACCAAGGATTAGAATATAAACTTGGAAGTGTAAATTACGTCACAATGTCTTAGTAGTGAGTGTGGTCTGTGGTTGGTTATATACTTGTATGTGTGGTTTGAAGTGCATAAGTCTATGCAGTTTAACTTTCTTTTAATGGCGGAGAACATTTTTAGGACGAGGTTCATTAGTACATTTCATGTTGCTTTTTTTTGTTTGTTTTGGGTTTTACGTCACATCGACACAGTATAGGTCATATCGCGACGTTCCAGCTTTACTGGTGGAGGAAGACCTCAGGTGCCCTTCCGTGCATTATTTCAGGAACGAACGGGCACCTGAGTTGAACCACCGACGTTCGATAGCTTCCTCACATGAAAGAATCCAAAGTCCCTCTCGGGATTCGAACCCACAGTGGTGAGGGGCAAGTGGTTTGAAGTCAACGACCTTAACCACTCGGCCACGGATTTCATGTTGCACACAATGTAATGTCTGTATAAATAGAAGTTTGAGGATATGTTTTTGTCTTCATAATTCCCTTGAATGTTTGAAAGTAAGATCACTTTCGTACAGTTATGTTGTCATTGACGTTGCCGTTACTGTTGCCGTAAGTCTACTCTAAGACAGGTCATGTTCACAACGACCTCTAATATTGCGATAATACATATAAAACAACAATAACAACAACAGAAGAAACAACATATTATATATACTGTTCTGTAAGAAAGAAGTCATTGACCGACTTAATTGCGCCAACAATTTACAGTAAAAGTCTCGTATAAAACATATTCAATGCGTCAAGAAAACACATTTATCTGACTTGTTATATTTATGTTAAAGTAATCAAGAATTACGGTTCTCCTTCTCACACAAAAGTGCGCACTATTATTTTTTTCCTAGAACTATATTGATGTAATTTTTCTCGTGGCAGCTGTGCGTAATATCTTAACGCTCTGTGATGCTATATAATAGAGCTATGTAGAATGAGATGTATATTGTTATATTGTATGCTTAGATGCTGAATCACCGAGTGATTGATCTGATACTGTACATGAAAAAAAAATGGATCATGTTCCATAATTGGATAATGTTACAAAAACGTATGTATATTAATTTCTCAACATAAATAGTGAAGGGAAAAAAAAGATAAGATAATTACACTATTATGAAACACTTCACATTTTCTAGATTAATTTCTGAGAAACATACGAGGAAGGTATAAGAACTTGAATTTTCGAAGGCTGAATATCAAGTGTTACCGTAATTACATTACAGTCAAACCTGTAATCAAAGGTCATCCAAGAGAGACCTAACATGGCCTTTGCCGACAAGTGGTCTATATTTGAAGGTTCAGTTGTTCCTTTTCAATCGATGAAAATTTGTCGAAGACTGGTCGTTATTTACAGTGTTATCTTTATTCTGCGGTGAATTTTACACAAGTTTGACTGTATATGTGATATGCAACGTTAATTTATCACGAACAATAATTATTACTTTTGTGTATTTATTGTTTAAACCCCATGATGGCCAAGTGGCACAGTGGTAGACTAGGTCAAGCACTACACGACTACACAGCACTGACATCGCAAGTTCGATCCTTAGGTTACCTACTAAAATACACGAGATTCTTTTGAAGTTCGCCACAAAAGTACATGCTGATGACCCATTTCTTTCTTTGGAAACAGTAAACCTCAGAATTCTGCACAATCCTTCAAAAACAAGAGTACAATAACACATTTTTCCCTGCTGGTTACCGGCTATAAATTAAGATATTTAGTACATGCGTATATGGTCTACAGGATCACAGCACCTACTTGTCAGAAGCAGTTATTAAAAAGTCGTATCAATATAATATGTAATTTTTTCCACCAAGCCTATTTCCCCCCAACATTGTTCCCCCAAATGCTTACAAGAAAATATATATCTCGAATAAAAATACACCCCACGCCTTAATTATAATAACAGTTTGTCAAGATAAAAACTTATTAATAAATTACATGTTTAAGGTGGGCGGTTTTCTCGTTTAGATGCAGTAATAATAACTATCTAGAGCGTGCGTCCAAGGAATATCGTTTAATGTTTAATGCACTTCATAATATATGCCATTTGTTTTAAGTGAGTGATTTTGTAAAGGAAGTAAGTCATAAAAAAAGAGAGAAAAAAACAAACACACAAAGACATCAGAAGCTTGATATTGATTTAGACTGCATCGATAAATGATTAACGTTATCTCACCTTTATTGATCTGATATCAATCAATATTATACAGTGTAAATCTTGTCTAAATATAAGCGATTGTTTATCTAGCAGAGTTTGTATAGAAAAAGTAGATTTGATAAAAACACTACATTTCTCTTTGTACTTTATTAATATCACTCCATACATATTGTACTATTATGTCTACAAGTAGGTTTGTCTCATAAATATTATATCAGCTTCGATTTTTGAGATATATGAAATATTTTAAAACGATATATGACGTCATATAAAACACTAATGACGTAGATAACACCTTTGATAAATAAATTATGACGATCTTTTATTAATATCTAATTAATTGTCAGAGTTTTTATTTATATAGCTGGAAAAGTACACATTTATTTATAACTGAATAAACAAATAACTCAATTTTACTTAATAACAAGAAAGAATTAAAAAGTGTATGTATACATTTATATTGTTGATCGATATATATAAGAAACATTTATGCTTAGGTATCTTTTGTTTATTTACGCACCGACTGAACCATACATTGCGGATATTTTACCTCTGTTTAAAGAGAATTATTCTAAAATACCTGTATCAAAATATGTTTGTATATTTGATATATGAAATCAATGCTAAAGCGCTCTAAAACTAACGTTACTTAAAATACTAGCATAATGTGTTTTCATATCAGTTAAATAACTGCAACATTTTATGTTACAACTCTTTTCAGAATCGACCATAAAATTAAGGAAACGACAGTATTTTACTGTTTCAAAATTTAATAAAGAATATGTCTTTAGATATAGCTTTAGATCTATATCATCTTAAAAGTATCATGTTATAAGAACTGGAGTTTACCCAGATTTAGTCTTACGATAGAAGTATATTATGTTGTTTTCATACTGATGAATGCATTAATTTGTAATATCAACCGGGTAGAATTAATTAATGTAAATTGTTTGAAAAATGATGCACTTCCAAAAAATGGTGCACTATTGAAAAATGATGCACTGTTAACCGAAAAATGTATTTGTGTATTCATTAAACTAATATTTTAATTGTTTAATTTGATATATTTTGATCGTTTTTGTATGTAGAATCTATTTTGGCATTAAGACCACGTTTGCCTTGCCTGACAGTCTTTCAAATTGAAACCAAATATATCTTATTATATCCCTATTAGATTAATGAATTGCAAATTCCGAATGTTCTTTTACCCCAATCAATCATTTGGGAGTTTGTTGTTTTTTTATCGCATTTTGCATTAGTGCTTCCCACGCGATTTGGCACGTGTTCAAGGATAAATGCCAGCCTTTTAAACAAATTAATGCAGCGTTTTTGTCGTAATTATATTACATAATTACGTCATTCCGTATCATGAACAACAAAATGTATAGAACCATGAGGTTTTTATTTGTTTTGCTTCTTGTTAGAACAGAAATGAGATCGATAATCCGGAAATGTACGTCCTTTTCGTCTGTTTTTTGACACGCATCATATTTATACATTTAAAATGTCTGCCAAACCGTTGTTTATGCGTTTCGTTAACTTCTTTCTTTGATATAATTCATGCGCTACGGTTTCTTCTATCTTATATGTTGTTTAAGCGTTACGTGTATGACTATCATGTATAATACCAAAGTGTTACATGTACCTTATGTATTTTTCATGCGTTACGTGTACATGTACTACTATCTCAAATAGAATCCGTGCGTTACGTGTTGTATTATCTTATATTTAATTCATGCGTTACGTGTTTTCCTATCTTATTTATTATTCACGTGTATCTACTATCTTATATATTTTACATGCATTAACACGTAAATACTATCCTTATATGTTACTCATGCGTTTCCTGTATCATTATCTAATATGTATTATTCATTCGTTAACTCTTAGCTACTATTTTATGTGTCGTAAATGCGTTACTTTAGCTACTCTCTTATAAATAATTCTTTCTTGAACACTGAGCTTCTATCTTATATGTTGCAAATGCGTTACGTTAACTACCATCTTATATATTATTATATCATGGACACTTAACTACTATCTTATATTTACTTCTATCTTATATGATATTAATGCGTTACGTGAACTTCTACCCTGTGGATCATTGATAAGTTACGTGTATTATCTTTTTAACACTTATTAATCATGCGTTACGTGTACTTTATTTTTCTAAATTCATCTGCATGGAATAAAAATGCTAGACTTATTATAATCATGAGTTTCAGTGTTATTTATTATTCTTGGCAACATGTTTGAAACTAGATTTACTATCACAAGTTCTTCTCTCCACCTTAAAATATATCAAGTAGAAATTATTCATTATAAAAACCATTTCTTAATGATCGGCATAACCATATTTTTCATAACACTGAAGACAATAAGTCTTTGTTATAAATGTATTTGTAAACGATTTGACTTTTGTCAAAATTCATAATCTAACACATTCCATTTGACCAGGTTATAAATAAATTATACAGATGTCATATTGTCCGTGTTACGCACATTTATTCTGAAAAAGCAATTTGTATTATGCTAGTATTTAAATTCAATGTCGAGGTTTTGAAATAGTCAAATGTCATGTTGTCCAAGTATTACTAAACTGACACGTATGTTTGAAATAAAACGTATTTTATTTTGTGTAAAAAAAAAAAAAAATCAATGCATTTCATTTTTTCAAGCTTAAGAATCACGCCCGGCAAACTGTCGCTCCACTTCAAAATTGTGGTGTACGGAAAAACGAGCGAACGGCATTTCCGAGATAGAGCGGAAGGCCGATTTAAACGCCTAATTGTTAGTATTGTTTATGTTTTTGTCTTGTTATTCATTTAAGTTGTATTTTTTTCGAAAAACGGAAAATGTAGTTCCGTGTAGGATTGATTTAGGCTTCCAATGATCTAAGATGTTACAAAAAGAAAATAATATTAAGCCCGGGAGAACTTTTCTTCCTGACGAAGCGAACGATGATTTGTAGAATATTGAACTTCCCAACCATAGAAATGCCATACCTTTCGGATTTCTTGAAAAAGTGTATTAGTAAATTATCAACCCGTAATAAGAACTTTTCCTTCGTGCAAAATAAATTACTCCTGAAGGATTTCTTAAATTTGTAAAACGATATTTTTCGAAAGTAGTGGAGCGAAAGGGCAAGAGATGGAGCAAAAGGTTCGATGTTGAGCGCAAGGCGATATTAATTTGACTAATGTGGAGGAGCGTAGTCTATGATTTTTAATATATAAAAGCTAAAGAAGTTAAAATAGACGTGACCAAGTGTTGAGACCGAGATATATATACCTTTTAAAGACAACTTATAAAGTGTGATATCATTTCAAAAACTATATATAGCGTAATAAATGTAATTGCGAAGGTGTCACCAATGGCTACCGTGTAGATTTCATTATTTATGTTCGAAATTTGGATGAGGCCAGACCATTGAATCATACAAATGTATGCATGGCATAATGCAGGATGCCACTTATTCGAGGTCAATCATGATTTTCACACGGTTATGTACATTTAAAAACGTTCGACATAATCAAATATTTTCAGTTCTACCGCGAACAAATGTTTCCGAGCAGGTACGTGTAACGCGATTGTTCACGCCAAAATGTTATGTTTTTCGGAAAGTTCGATATTCAAGGTGCAGAACATAAACAAAATTATGCAATACATGGAACACATTAAATTATATGGATCACAACTACCGAGTTCAGTTCACAATGGCTTTCTGTTATTTATAGCTCTAACGTACCTGTTCAGAGCAAACACAAATAAGCCACGTTTTCATGAATTTCTGGGGACTCGCTATGAAAATGGTTGACAAGGTGTCAGTCTTTATAAGGATATAACACGTGTTTCAGTTATGTTTCAAGATACCTCCTCCCCAATCTCATTAGAATCATATCCTTACTGTCGCTTCACTACCCTACGCTTCGTAGCGAAGAGTAACGGAGCAAGAACGATGATCTGATTTTAATGAGATTGCTTCCTCCCTTATTTAGCATTGTTGTTTAGTTTTTTATTTTCCTCTCAAAGCTTAAAGAGAAATTTCTACTATAACTAGGTCTATAATATTATTGATAATTTTAGTCCGTACACCGAATGAGCTCTGCCTTTTTATTACGTTCGTTTTGTTCATAGATAAACAAACAAAATCTTAGATATTTATTTTTACTTAATTTTTTCTTAAACCAAGATTTGTACTGCAGTGTTTGATTATAAAAGTAAACATTTTTGTATCATAGTTTGGAGACCTTTCTGTTGAAAATGTGTCAGGGTTAAATCGTATACATATACATGCACCGTGCGGTAACTGGAGTGCGGGTATTAGTTACCCGCACTCCAGAGCATGCCCATTGATTGGCTCATTTTTGCTGGGGTTTACATATTGTGACGGCAGTGAAAGTGAAATCGACAGAAATGTCATATTTAGATGCTCGTTCATTGGTTCATTTTTGCCGGGGTTTCATATTGTAACAACAGGGAACGTGTTTTTATGTTTGACTATGATACAAAAGAGAAAGAACACCAAAACACTCGGTAATCTGATTAATACTCGGGGGGCTACGCCCCCTCGTACAAATCAGATAACCTCGTGTTTCAGTGCTCTTTCTATTACTTATTTACACTTTGAGAGGAAAATAAAAAAACTAAACAGCAATGCTAAATAAAGGAGGAAGTATCTTGAAACGTAACTGAAACACGTGTTTATCCTTCACGATTACAGTAGTTGAAAGGATATCACACTTTATAAGTTGTCTTAAAAAGATATATATATCTCGGTCTCAACACTTGGTCACGTCTATTTTAACTTCTATAGCTTTTATATATAAAAAATCATAGACTACGCTCCTTCTAATACGTCAAATCAATATCGCCTTGCGCTCAACATCGAACCTTTTGCTCCATCTCTTGCCCCTTCGCTCAACTACTTTCGAAAAATATCGATTTACAAATTTAAGAAATCCTTCAGGAGTAATTTATTTTGCACGAAGAACAAGTTCATATTACGGGTTGATAATTTACTAATACACTTTTTCAAGAAATCCGAAAGGTATGGCATTTCTATGGTTGGGAAGTTCAATATTCTACAAATCATCGTTCGCTTCGTCAGGGAGAAAAGTTCTCCCGGGCTTAATATTATTTTCTTTTTGTAACAGCTTAGATCATTGGAAGCCTAAATCAATCCTACACGGAACTACATTTTCCGTTTTTCGAAAAAATACAACTTAAATGAATAAGAAGACAAAAACATAAACAATACTAACAATTAGGCGTTTAAATCGGCCTTCCGCTCTATCTCGGAAATGCCGTTCGCTCGTTTTTCCGTACACCACAATTTTGAAGTGGAGCGACAGTTTGCCGGGCGTGAGAATAGAACACATTTCATTTTATTGAAGTTTGAAATTATTAAACGCTTATATGCCAATTTGTTTAAGTTTGAACTTCAGCTATCGCCATTTTGTCAAAATCTAAAACGTATGCCATAGTTTCAATTTATATCTAAGTTGTTTTTAAGGTTGAAGATTCTACGCGTGGTAGATCTACTTTTTTAAAGTTCAAGGCATGCCATATTGTTCAAAATTTATCTAAATTCTTTACATGCCATTTTATCACATGCTACCCCACCTTATTAGATATATGTGCACTTGTCAAAGTAAGCTGCCTTTGTTTATAAAATATGTTATTATCCAAGTTAATCAGCGGATTACATTTATAGTTCTATTTCCCACGCAATTTGGCAATTGTTCAAAGTTTTAACGCCAATCTGTTGAAATTTATTAATGCCCGTTTTGTGTTTCTGAGCATTTTTTTGCATTGTTTGCATGCTTAAGTTACGCCATATTGCAAAAAGATAAATAGATCGTTAAGAGTAAATTATTTTTCTGATGTTTTTGCCACTTCGACCCTAGTCATTTGATACAATTGCATGATAAAGAACTTAAAACGCAAGGTTTCATTATTTAAAGTGATTGATAACACGTTAATACATGCGTTCATTGCACTGGCGCATATACACGAACACTTACATACACGAACACTTATATACACGAACGCTTACATATACGAATGCTTACATACACGAACGCTTTCATACAGGGATGCTTGTATACACGGACGCTTACATACAAGAACGGTTACATACACGCACATTTACATACACGAACGTGTACATACACGAACGCTTACATACAGGGATGCTTATATACACGAACGCTTACATACACGAACAGTTTCATTATGAAAGCTTTACATGAACACATCTGCGGATGTTTCTAAATTCAAAATTTTACTTTTTCATGTTTAAATGTTCTGCTTAAGCCGGTGCTAGAGGGCGTGGACGGTAACTTGCACTTTCCAGTACCGTCCATGAACAGGCTCAATCAAACCGAGCCTGCAACATTTTCAATTTTGTCGTGTTTGGCTTTCTTTAGGAATTCTGTTTTTATCAATTTTTCATACACGAACGCTTTCTTACAGTGATGCTTATATACGATTCTAACAAACTCGAACGCTAACATACACGAACAGTTACATACATGAACGCTTAAATACACGAACGCTCAAATACACAAATAGTTACATACACAAACGCTTACAAACACGAACTTTTACATACTGGGTTGCTTATATACATGGAAGCTTACGTACACGCACGCTTACATACACGAACAGTTACATACATGAACTGTTACATACACGAACGCTTATATATACACACGAACGCTTACATACAGGGATGCCTATATACACGAACGCTTAACATACACGAACAGTTATATACACGAACGCTTACATACACGAACGCTTACATACACGGATGCTTACATACACGAACGCTTACATTCCCGAACGCTTACATACACGAACGCTTACATACACGAACAGTTACATACACGAACGCTTACATACACAGATGCTAACATACACGAACGCTTACATACACGAACGCTTACATACACGAACAGTTACATACACGAACAGTTACATACTCGAACGCTTACATACACTGATGCTTACATACACGAACGCTTACATACACGAGCAGTTACATACACTGATGCTTACATACACAAACGCTAACATACACGCGGTTGCTTACATACATGAACACTTACATACACGAACGCTTACATACACGAACAGTTACATACTCGAACGCTTACATACACGAACGCTTACATACACGGATTCTTACATACACGAACGCTTACAAACACGAACGCTTACATACACGGATGCTTACATACACGAACGCTTACAAACACGAACAGTTACATACTCGAACGCTTACATACACGAACGCTTACATACACGGATGCTTACATACACGAACGCTTACATACACGAATATTTACATACACGAACGCTTACATATACGAACGCTTACATACACGAACAGTTACAGACTCGAACGCTTACAAACATGAACGCTTACATAAATGGATGCTTACATACACGAACGCTTACATACAGGAAGGCTTGTATACACGAATAGTTATACACGCGAACGCTTACATACGCGAACACTTACATACACTAATATTTATATACAAGAACGCTAACATACACGAACGCATACATCCACGAACGCTTACGTACAGGGGTGCTTATATACACGAACGCAAACATGCACGAACGCTTACATACACGGATGCTTACATACACGAACGCTTACATACACGAACGCTTACAGATACATACACAAACGCTTACATACACGAAAACTTACATACACGACCAGTTAAATACACGTTCACTTTCATACACGAGCGCTTAAATACACCAACGCTTACATACACGTACAGTTACATATACTGACACTTACATATATATATACGCTTACATAAACGAACGCGTACATACATGCATTTATACACGGATGCTCACATACAGGGACACTTACATACACGAACGCTCACATACACGGACGCTACACGAACGCTCACACACACGGACACTCATTTACACGGACACTTACATATGAACTTGCATACACGGATACTCACATACACGGACATTCACGTACTCAGACACATATATACAGACTCTCAAATGCATGAACGCCTACATACATGGACAATTACATACACGACGATCATATACACACGAATTCTTGCATACACGAACATTCGCGCATTCATTCTTCAAAAATCCATTAAAAATAAATATGTTTTGTTGTTGTTGATTAAACGTGTCGATTCTTATCTACACGTTATACAAAAATAATTGTTGCTGTAGACAAATAGTAATTTCTTCTAGTTATCGTTTGCGTTAAGCATTATGTTTTTCACGTGGAAGCCAGAAATGTGATATTTTCAGTGACATCTAAGCAATCAAATGTAACCTTAGATTTCCCTATACGGATGTCAGTTTTTATTCAATATGCCGTTATGTTGAAACCATAGGAAGTATGGCTTCCTGATTTGACGGAGCGAGGTCACATTGTCTACAGACGAATCAAAAAATATTTCCTTAAAGATCTTTCTACTTATTTCGAGACAAGCGTATCAAAATTGTGCAGAAACTCAGCTTGCCTCGTTGCTTTTCGTGTCTAAAAAATTCGGAATGCAGTCACATTTCATCTTGCGTTCCTTTCAGTTTCTTTAGCCAATTATATTCGTCAGGCGGCCAGAATGGTGATTTTATACGGAAACTGTCGAAATATGCCGAAATGTTCCGAGATTATGTTCGAAATATGACTAATTACCGAATAAGTTCAAGTAAATATCGAATAGCAAAACAGATGAATTAAAAATGAAAGGCATTTACATAATTATTGTAAAGTGAGAAATACATTATAAAAATTATTAAAATACATTATGTAGATATTGTTTTCCAAAAAAAAGGAGCATCGAGCTAAAAGCAACAAAGGGTCATTGCAGATGTAAATTAGGACCATGCTAATATTTTTTTTTACAATAGCTTTTAATGACATTGTGTTGTAATGCGTCAATATTTTAGTATTCAACTGATCCGTGTTAAATTATGTAGTGCAATATTGTTCTATCAGTACTGCTAACGTCTGAAAATTATAAAATAACCATCAATAATAATGTGGTAATACTTGTCATAAAACAACAACAACAACAAAAACCAACAGCAACAGCAACAAATTTTCAACAACCACAAAAAACAACAACAAAAAAAAAAAAAAAAAAAAAAAAAAAAAACAACAAAAAACAAACAAAACAACAAAATAATAATAATAATAATAATAATAATAATAATAATAATAGTAATAATAATAATAAAAATACCCCAGAAAAAACAAACGAAACAAAATTTGTACATGAGCACATGGTAATGTTCGAATCATACATGTTTACAATAGTTCAAAACTGCGCAAAGCTTCAGTCTAAAAAATGTTTATATTTCTTTTTAACGTTCTTTGCCATAATCGCAATTGCAGAATACGTGCAGGAATACAATTTACAATCAATGCCCAGAACTGTAATAACCATTACATGGCAAAATATGTTCCATCCTTTGATATTGTCAGTAACATACTTTCTTATTAAGGTTTTATAGATTCCTACGCCAATCTATACTAAACAGTAATTGATTCTTTCAATTGTTAATTGTAGATTTATAAATTCAGATCAAATACAAGAGAAAGCCATTAATGGGTTTTAACATCACAGAAAACATCTATGCTAAGATTGAAATAAAGTTTCCTTTTAAAAGGAAAGGCTTGCACAGTTGTGCCTTCATCCCAACATATTTAGTTGTTTTTATTTTTTGTAAAAACGAATATTTTTGTCAAAACGATTTGAAATCTATTCTCTATTGTATAAAACTAATAAAGAAAATATTCAATCGTAAAAATACTAACGTGGGGCTCTATCTATCATACTGAAAGGAAACAATTGTGCACATTTCATTTCCACTTTTTTGGCAGAGAAATCATTCGTTTTGGTAGTATATAGCAGCTTTATAGACAAGTAAATGCGCTAAAATACTTCGTTACGCGGTACCAATTAATAAGCATGTTCACAGATACGATGCGCTATCTATAAATCATCACGTGATATGCATGGGCTATTTTTAGATTACCTCACCAAGTTCAGTAGATTTGGAACACCCTTTGAAGACGGAATACTACTACAGTCAACATCCTCTATTGTATAAAACCAATACAGACAAAAAAACAATTATAAAAGAAACTTACTTTTGCGTCTTGAAAAAGAATTGAAGCGGAACAATTTCGTTTATAATTTATTACGGTTTAAATCAATAAATCATCCTATTTATATAAACAAACTGGGATTACCGAAGTAACTAAAAATAGCTTAGATTTCCGTAATATTACTTCGTCTGATTCCGCAGTATGACGGAATCGCCCGAATTGTCACGATTGCAATCGGAACTACATCGGCTATTATCATTAATCCGAAGAGTGACGGAAAAGGCTGAAAAGTTGCGATTGGCACGATTTCAGCTGGTTTCCCGTTCAATCATGCACTTACAAATGTAAGCAGAAAACCACCTAACCGGAATAAGTTTTCCAAATGAAATGGCTTATAATAATAAATAGAATCACGTGACACGGAAACAAAACTGAAATCCTCTGAGGGTGATTAACCTAAATAAGACCGCAAAAGTGAATTGTTTCCAAGTTAATAAAGCGAAATCAGATACCCGTTACATGCTAATGATTTAGCATTTTATCAGATTAAAGAGAAAAATCGTTGAATGCACTTTAAAATCAAACTAACGAAGTTACGCATTTAAAAGGGCCAATAGCCCTTCAAATTATTTTTTGTAAAGTCATGCCCCTTTTCTTTTGTTGCTGTCATTTAACTCAATCAAATGATTTAACTCAATACAGTTTGCTGAGTGTTTTGATGTTCTTTCTCTTTTGTATCATATGGAAAAATAAAAACACACTCCCTTTCGTCACAATATGAAACCTCAGAAAATTGTAACCAATGGACGAGCTCCCTGTCATCACAATACGTAACCCTCTCCTCCCAAAAAAAAGATTTAACCAACAAGCATGCTTACTGTAATGCGGGTTACTTATACCTGCACTCCAGTTAACGCTCTCTGTATGTTTATACGAGTTCAGTAGAAAGGCCTCCAAACCATGATACAAGTAAAGGAAAGAGCATCTAAACACGAGGCTATCTTACGGGGGTTGGGGGAAGGGGGGGGGGGTAGCCTATCCCCCCGAGTATAAATCAGTGGTTTGATGTTCTTTCTCTTTCATATCATAGTAAAAAACAACAACACGTTCTGCGTTGTCACAATATGAAACCCCATAAAAAAGTAATCACCAATGAACGAGCGTCTAGATATTTTATTTCTGTCGCTATCCCTCTCTCTTTCGTCATAATAAGTAAAGCCCAGAAAAAGTGAGACAATCAATGGGCATGCTCTGGAGTGCGGGGTTACTAATACCTGAATTCCATTTAACGTGCCATGCATGCTTTTTCAACAGAAAAGTCCCCAAACTCTGATACAAGTATACGATTAAACTCTGACACATTTTCAACAGAAATTTCCCAAACTATGATACAATATAAAGAAACCATTAGACATGCACGACCTGTTCTTACTTGTAAATAGTGACATACATGTAGTTTAAATGATTTGCTTGTGAACTCTTCATAAGAAAAATGCGGCTAGTGAACCGTCCTGTAGAAAATGAAGCCAACTAAACGGCTAATAATTTTCTCAAAAAATATTTAAATTTGTAGCATCACTGTGAACATTTGCAAAGGTTGATATAATTCGTATCAAGCAGAAACCTGTTAATTAAAGTATATCTACATACACATCTTATTAGAATATTTGAGGTTTATTTACTAATGTACCACGTAAAAACACATTTGACGCGTCAAGGTCAGTCAGTTTTGAAAGTCTTAAAGTGCTTTGTCACGTTAAAATATTTCCCCGTTTAAATAATTGATGCGCTGATATGATATGGTAATTGAATTTTAAAAGAATTGGCCTTCAGGGATAAAACAATTAACAATATATGTACTATTAAGTTTTAACTTTCTAATGGTATATAAATCATTATGTTAGTCAAGGTAAATAACTTATCAAATAAATGTCTAGTTATTATTTAAAACTGCGCAGTCTTTTTGCCAGATCAGAAACAAGTTTCTTTCTTTAAGCATTATTTAAAAACCATTTTATAACTTACGTAATGTGTGTACATCGGCAAATTATCTAATAAAACTATATACATGTACTTAATATAATGCTATTGGTCCGAAAATTTTTATCACTGTTTTTTCGCAAATAATGACAATTGATTTTACGGCGTTTCTGTTTTGAAATTGTTTTTAAACCTACGTTTGTAAGCAGTGGAATTGTTAGTTGCTAAACCTTCAGAAACGAATAGAAATTATGAAATTTTAGGACAAGATCTGTATTTTTAGTTTAAATGTTTCTAAGTTAAATATTTACACATGTTAAAATGCTATGATGCTTAAAATTTAAAAAAAATCATAAGTGCAAACTGAAAAAGCACGATATTAATAAGTTTCTTTCTATTTGTAGAATCTACCAGAATGATAGTCACACTAAAACCCGTTCGATTCCGGCCAGTTACCGTACTCTTCACGTGATTGTTGTTTTGTTGTCGATTCAAAGGTAAGTTACATACCATGACATCGTTGTCGATCGACATAATTGTTGTTGTTAATTAATGTAACCCGGGTCTTTCTTAAGACCCAGATGTTACATGTTTTTATTTTGAGTGTATACACAACAAAACGTGTTGACACAACAGATTGTCGGTACATTTTGGATCATTATCCTTCTTTTTCCCCATTTACTAAGTTCAAAGAACTATTTCTTACCACAACTGTTTCCATAATAAACAATTTCTTCCGATCTAAGCATGATAAGTTAATCAAAAATCTTGACAATGAAACCATTTAGTTTGCACACAATACAAATCACCGTGTTTTCTTATGTATGTTAGTTTCTGATGTCTAGATCGAAAAAAGACAAAAACAACAACAAATGAAACATTTGTTGTTTATATTTGACTCATTCTTTAAGCTACATATATGTTCATAGCCTAATAAGCAATCGATTCTCTATTGCATTATTACTCTTTTATGTGGGAAGGGGTATTTTATCTTTTATGTTTTTGGTATTTGTATTTAGTTTAGTTTTCATGCCTGACATTGTTTGCCTTTCTTAGATATGTATGGTAGCTGTAACATTGTCCCGCATTGTAATATTTTTTTTCCTCGTGAATCATTGTTTCAAATACTGTTGAGGGTTGATAACCGATTAAGCCGGGTTAAGGACGTAAGAGAGACTGACCTTCTTATGCTGGCACCTTAGCCAAACGGCTACATCAAAAGAAGTTATGAAACTGTTCCAAATCAAGAAATAAAACTTCTGACGTAACTGAGGCAGACAAGTGTCTTGAACGAAGGTGTCATCGTCCTTAGTTAGTTGTACTGTACGTACGAAATGAATCTCCCAATGTAAATTAACCATACGGTTGTTTAACCATACGGTTGTCTAGAAGAATTAACCATTCGGTTTTAAGGATAAAGAATTTAAAGCAAGTATGAACTAGTATTTTAGCCGTATGTCAAAAAATCTAAAGTTGCTGAGTTATTTAACTGAATAAAAAGAAGGAATCAAACCATTTACGGAAATTTGCTGTAAGAAAGAAATAAGTCTAATGTACTTTTGTTTAAAAATGTCAAAACACTTTAAAGCTTTGATAAATTTAAGATTCCTGTTAACCCTTATAAGAATAGAACTGGTATAGGCTTTGGTTTACTGTGATCATCCTTTATAAATAACTAGTATGACGGAAGTGTCTGGGATTCTTTCTCTAGTATGTTTCTACTGTAATATTATTTTGTAATGGTCTGACCTTTTCAAACGTACTCAAAGTTTCCTGGCAGAAATGAACCACCCAACATACATGTATCTTTGTGCTTCAATTCCTATTGTAAATGCAAAAATTGCCTTCGTCTTTGCTATGATTATACGAAATAAATGTTTTAGAATTGGTCTCAAAAACATACTGAAGCAAACCGAATATCTGATTTTCACTCATCGTGTTTTCCTAAGTTTTTACATAACTTTAAGCCTTCTTTTGTTGAACCTTCTTTCCAAAACACGGGTTTTCGTTTTACATATGTTGTATTCTACTGCGACGACAGCTTGCTATCGTTGTATACATGTTAGAAAATGTGCCAGATAGCGATCAGTCTACGATGTATGTCATTTGAGCTCGTCAAATATTATGTTAGAACCATAAAATATGCTTCTTTAATCAGTGTGCACATTCATTACAGCCATTATGTTTTCGGATTAAAATACCTTTTCTTTGTTGTTTAGATTTGAAAACCGAGATTAAGCATCTACATACGTTGTCTGTTTAAACAACAGAATTTGTATCGGTCCATCTCAAATACTTATTCTTACTAACATTCCAAATTTTCCTAAAATGCATTTGTCGTCTGTGATTTGTCTCAAAGTATTTGCAGTCTATAATCTACCTTAGGTATTTGCCGTCTACAAAATACTTAAAAGCAATTTCCGCCTATAATCTACCTGAAAGCATTGTCGTCAAGTATTGTCGTCTACAACCTACATTAAAGCAATTTCCGCCTATAATCTACCTAAAAGCATTGTCGTCAAGAATTGTCGACTACAACCTACCTTAAAGCAATTGCCGTCTATAATCTACGTGAAAGCATTGTCGTCAAGTATTGTCGTCTACAACCTACCTTAAAGCAATTTCCGCCTATAAGCTACATGAAAGCATTGTCGTAAAGAATTGTCGTCTACAACCTACCTTTAAGCAATTGCCGTCTATAATCTACCTTAAAGTAATTGTTGCTGTAAAATCATTTTAAGAGTTAACCGGTACAGAAAATTTTACCTTTGCACTTCAGTTCCATTACTCTTCACATTCTCTAATGAAAATGATAATCGAAGAGTCAGCGATACTGAGACACCCGCGGCTGCCCAAACGTATAAATAATTATTTCCTCGTTTTTATTCTTTGTATAGAAAATTTTTCATCTATTATCTGTTTCTGACGTGTACCGATTCCCGATTGAAATATATATTTACGAACAGGCGCCATAATTTGTCTGCGGAAATTAAATGTCAGAATTAGGCTTCGATCATGCTGCAAGATTTATCTACTAGTATTCAGCATACGCAATAATTTCATGTCTTAAGTCTAAAATGTATGTTTTCCTCTCGTTTGTTCTATATTTTGTCACCGATCTTCAAATAATTATTGCGTTGGTATGATACAATGAAAAGCATTCCATTTGTTCGTTTATGGAATTGATTGAGAGAAAACAAAAATCTTCTTGAAATCATTTTAGGCATTTTTGTACATACACAATTAAAAGAAAAATAATATATCTCTAACTGATATATAAATGAAGAATATGTCTTATAGTTTTTTTTGCAGTTATATGAATACGCTATTATTTCAAATGTTACACGAAAATAATATTTTTTTTTTAAATACAACCATTTCTTCTAATAAAACATAAATAAGAAATTTTTTATATCCCAATAAATGAAGAAGAATTTTATAAGACTTCGTCTTCCGTTCTTATCCTGTTCTTGAATATAAGTATGGTTGATTTGTATTGTAAATATTTATATTTATATGTATATATTCCGGATATAAATATGTTTATACTAAGTATAGTAACAGTTTAAAATTGCTTCATCTTAACTCAGATTTGAGAGGACACAATCATGGAATAATGGTTCAGGCACATGTTATTGCAATATGTTTCATAAAGTCATGATCAGGAGTTTTAGCACGATGTGGTAGCAGACAAAGCTAATTTAAACAATCTAGCTGAGCTTGAAAAAGTTCACCCTTTTTCTTGTTTTATTCCTCAGATGAGCGATTCTGGACCCACGGAGACTTTCTCGTAGTTATTTCAATCGTCGAAAGAGGATTTTTGTTTTGTTTTAAATCTTCAAAGTGAAAATGCCAATTACATTTTATGCTTCCCTTTAAAGAATAATAAATAATGACATTATTCAAAACAAAACCTTTGATAAGAATGCTTTTAGGATCTAGAAATATTTATTAAATTAAGTGGAATGCTTTAATTGATTAATTATTTTGTTTGAAAATATTTTATTTGTTTCATGGCTGTTTAATGTCTTCTTCCTTTCCTTCTTGGAAGCGAATCCATTAATTGTAAGTGCTTTCAATACTGGTTCATGTATCAGACGGTATTCGTGAACTGCCCATAAAGTTATCTCAAATGTCTTTCATTTCTTTTGGGATTGTCTTATGTACCTCAAATTATGTTTTATAATTGGGGACAGACATGTAATATCACGATTTCAAACTACATCAACATGTTATTTGATATAAAATCAAACATTTCTGGAAGAAGAATTTTTGTGCAATTTATACTCATAAATCATGGGATTTTGAATTAATTCGGTTAGTGGGTTAGTCTGTCATACTTCTGGAGTATCGGAGAATCTGTAGTGACAAATCAGTTAAATGCGGATAGCTTGTTGCACAATTAAAGAAAACTATCATCCTGGCGAATATTTTAAAGAAATATAAACATTTCTGAAGATGTCAAAATTGTTTTTTGTTTAACCAACATTCTTGAATTTTACCGTCATCAATTTGACATATGTCTTTTAAGTGCATATGTACAAAAACGATATGTGGAGTCAGAAGAAATAGGACGTAAACATCTAATAAAGGATTTTGTCGACATACCAACTAACAACACGAAGTTGGCGGATTAATAATAACAGCGTGTAGCGAAAAGGGATTTACTCACTCTAACAATTATTAAAGCAAGATCAAACACCTTTTGTCAAGCTTCAGACGTTGCGTGTCTGTCAGGAATATAATTGCTTGTTGTTCTTTAAACTCTTATATTGGGATCAATTGTACAGTTCAACTCGGGGAAAAATAATGAGATATATTTAACATTCAGTCAATTGTTCCTATTTTTATCGCGTCATGATCTAGGTCAGTGGTCTCTAGAAATATTGCCAATCCACTCTCGCGAATCAATTTTCTTCAAGGCTGCCAATGAAACAGGAAAATGTTCATATGATAGTTGAATCTGATAAAGAGTTATGAGGAATGAAAGATCAACTAGATAATGGATAGTAATGCGAAGTTTTGATGATGTTTTTTCATCTTTTGTGTTTGTTTGTGAGATCACATAAACAATATTTAATATACTTTCCTAAAGGAAAGAGAACCCACGTTTTTCTTTTTTTATACACACATAAATATACTTTTTTTCAAACGATAGCGGGAAATTTATAGAACACCATGTTCTATTTCACTATATCAATAGATGAATTTGAAAATGTTTGATGTAAATATTGTAAAGATGGAGACAGTTACTAATTTTGACAAGGTGTCTTCATTGTAATATGTACATCAGTTTTTATGTACAAAAGTAAAATATTTGATATTGATAAAATGGTTCTTCAAAGTCAAACGGACCTTGTGTAGCTGAAATTCTAAATGTGAAATCGATTTAAATCGATTTTTGTCCGTCATCTATTTTCCGTCGTCCATTTTGAACAACACACAGTTTCGCTCGAATTTCCAAAATAACCGGATAGAAGTTGACCACAAACTTTATGCCACCATCTTCTACAGATAAGTTGATGGTTCTTTACTGTTCCTTCAAAAGAGAACAAGGAAGATAGTACTTTGTACATAGCTACACACATAATTGTGCGTAATTTGTTTTATGTCTGTAATTTCACAGTCTTTAAATCAGGTATTTGGTATTTTGCATTGAAAATAACTCCTCCAATGAGGATGTTGAGACCTACTTTGGCATTGTAAAGTTACGATATTGTTCATTGGTTCTCCATATTAAAGATCTTATTCCATCATCGTCTTCATGTTACAATTATGGTGCAGAATTAAGGTCGTCTACACTTCTTTTATATAAAAGAATAATACACCCTTAGAATATATTCACCGACTGCGGCATGATTCACGTGGCTTCAGTAACTGGAGAATGATTCACTTTGAATCGATTTGGTAACGTTACCGCAGTTGTTTAGAATACGCGATACTTTATTCACACCACTGTAATATAAGTTTTTATGACGCAATATCAAGTTCTCAAATCAATAAATGTCTTTCTCTTGTTTAGTCTGGAGCATTATCAATATTTTCTAGTATATTTCTAGTTGGATTGGACAGCTTTTGGTGCATGTGTGTGAACTCTAGTTCAGGTACATGACAATGTAATTTTCCTAACGATGCAAATGTATACAGCATAAACGGAAGACACATGAAATAACTAATAATTAATTTGATAATTCTGTAACTGATGCTATCATATTTTTAATGAACAAGCTTATATACAATACTTGCACCCTTATTTTCCCCTTTAGCTTCTATATATTTGGCCTTTTACAGAACAACAGTGTCAAATACGAAATGAATAGCTTTTCCATTAATTTAACTAGAGCTTTGCAATAAGATACTATTACTGAACAAGAGCTAGAGAACGCGATAACCTTGTCGTTTTGGAAGTTCCGTCATATTTATAAAGATGACTTTAATCCAATTTCCTGATGTACTCAATGACTATCTGTATGTTGTAAACACTAACATGAATCGTGTGAAAATTATATGTATCATTTAACGGACATATTAAAAATTTGAAACGTGTAAAAGTTGGAAAAAACAATGAAACCTCCGCTCTTGTTCTTTTGGAATACAGATATCTAATGGCTTAGCCCACTATTATACACCTCCCCTATTGTTCGTGAAAGCTATTGTTTTTCAGAAAGACGTACTTAAACAAATTTTAATCCGTAATGGGTTCTTTCTTTTGCTTTTGAGCCAAAAGTAAGAGGATGTGTAAGTTATGCGAATAAGATACTAAAAGCTTGTTGCCCATGCGTCAATAATTGACTTTTCCTCCGAATTAACTGTCACCATAACGTGCTTTCCGCCCCAGTTTGTTCCATATGCAATACATTAATATAATATTATAAAATAATTTAAACTTAAAAGTGCTACAATGGCAAAAGAATAATACAAAAATTAAAGGTGCCACAATGGCCAAATAATAATACAAAAATAAACATGTTTTTTTCATAAATCAGTCCATAGATTACAAAGTGTGAAGGTAACAAGAATAAGAGTGTCTTTTATCCCTTTTAAGAAAATTGAAATTGCAAGGTTTAAAACGCAATCGGAAAGTATATTGTACCTCTTTTGCCTTGACAGTGCATCTGTATCAAAACTTTGTAAATTGAAGGATAATAAAAAAAAAACATATGTATATTAAGAATTAATGATGTTTTTCCATCCCACCCGATAATTGCAGATAAGCTGTAGTACAAGTTCTAATTCATCTGTCAAAAGGTTGGCCGGTGAAGATCAACGTCATGGATTGTTTTTTTTTCTGAGACAGAAAATATTTCGTGACTAGTTACTTACCAAACATGTCATTGCCCTTCACGGCTTATCCTAAATGATTGGTTCTGTTAGACAGAACGTTTTAGAGACGATATTGCTAATTGGGGATATTAGAAACTTTAGGACTTTAAGTAATGTATTCTATGTTATATTTGCTTGTCTTTTACTTTTGATTAATATCAATTTATGTTAAATGTCAGATAGTGTGTCCCAGTGAAGAGCCAAAGTCGTGTTATAAGGTAACTGCAAATTTACATAAGAAAAGTAGTCGCAACTGTAAAATATTACCGTTGTCCTGTAACATAAGCGTGCAAAAGTCAAGTGTTTTTGCCTTTTATTCTATAAAAGGGATAAAAGAAATCCCTAGTAAACGCCCAAAATAATAAAATCCAAAAAAGTGTAAGGCTATGTCTGTATGACCCATTTCTGGCTGGACGTATACAAACCATTTTCTGAGGCACTCGAATCATTATCGTTTCTAATGTAGTCCTAACATATATAGTTTTGCTCCTTTATTAGATGTGAGATCGTACTTTTAAGCGTGATATTAGCTGGTGCAAGAAGTAGTTTGTATATGGCTATAACCTTATAGACAATTAAAGGAAACGATGAATTTCACAAACAAGTATTAAATGACAATATATTATATTTATAGTTGCGATCGCACTTTTGATGGAATTTTGCAGAAACCGTTTAGGTGTAACCACTTAAATGGAAACCGCATGGCTAAGGAAAAAAAGTTCAAGAAATCTACAAATGTATCATTTTACCTCATCAAGTTTCAACAAAAACAATACTGTTCAAATTTATGGTATTTAAGCGGAAAATTCTTGCTAACAAAAGGAACATTGTCAGCTTTTTACCGTGAATATTTTGAAAATGGTCTTGTAGCAAATATTCAAAAGATAACTTATTGAATATTTATATGAATATACGAATGTCTCGCTCTGTAGTAAATTATTCAGAAAAGTATCTCTTTGAGATTTTCATGTGTTCCTGTGAAGTTATTTGAGGCAGATAATCGTGCAATTTACCCAATCGTTTACGACATTGAAAAGGATTGTCAAATAAATAAAAGATCTTAAGGATATCGATGGATAAAAGCAATTGCGATGAAAGGTGTCTTTAAAAAATCAAAATAAGTAAATTGGTTATTTGATATATTTGTGGGGTATGTTGTTTGTATTTGACAATGCTGCCTGCATAACTTTCATGTAGGAAGACAGCAAAGTTTTTTTTATGTTTTTGAAAGTAAAGCATTCAAAAAAAGAACTAATATAAATCGTTTAGCTTTTCATTTGATAGCCATCAGTTCAAAACATACAGAAGAGTACCATTTTTCTCAACTTTATTATTTTTTTTGTAATGTGAAGTATATATCTTTTATTAATTACATCAGAGTCGTCAACATAAATACACGTATAGACGTCATCTATTTACTTGAGAGAAATGAGGGGAAATTGAATGTCAAATACAAACATTTCACAGCAAGATAAATTGACATGCCATTTAAATATGTAATGAAAGAGACAGAAATAAATGCAAATGTCTGGATGGATTAGTACAGATTACTGACGAGAATATTTACGTCATTTACAAGAGAAATCATTCTATTTAAGATCATGCAAATATTTTGGGACAATTTGTTAAAAATATTACAAGACATCAATTCGAAGGATTGAAGGAATAATTTACATGTTATGTGCGATTGATGACTGATTTTGCAGTACTTTTGCTTGTGTCCCTTGATGTTTTCTCGTCTACGGTAAGTATCTTCCCATTTACCCCTAGTTTTAATTACTCCCTCCCCTTCCCCGGTCTAATGTCTCTTTCCCCTGTGCCCTTTGTCTTTGTAGGCCTATTATTCAATCGTTGTCCTGTTTTTGTTTGGGGTCCGCCTGGGCCCCTTGCCACTGTTTCTTGTTGCTGGGTCGTATGGGGTTAAGTGCATTGAACGCCGACTTTCCTTGTTGATCTTGCTTTTCATATTTTAATCACCATATAAGGGTTATGTTTTGCATATTTTGACCTGTTCTTGGTAATTTACGTTGACTATAGGCGCCGTTTGTTTGAATTACTTGGAATTCTTTGATGTTTAACTTTTGAATACATTATAAAAAATTTCATGAAAATTAGCATGGGACTGGAGGCCTTGCTACTTTATATGCAATGATGGGCTTCAACTATCAAGCTCTTTAAGTATATTTTGTTATATTAACATAATTATGAAAGATCGTGTTTCTAATATTTTTGAAATAAATGAAAAGTAAAGATATGAAGTTTATTATTTATTTGTTCGTCTGTTCGTGTGTTCATTCAACCCACTTGCACTTCTTTCAAAATCAGAATAAAAGTACAAGAATACAAAAATGAAAAATCCTACTATGCAGCTCATTCATAAGTTTCAAGTTGGCATTGAGCATTTGAAATAATGCCATTTAGTTTATTAAAACACAACAGATCACCACCAACAACAACAGCATCATCATCATTATCATCATCATCACCATAATCAACAACAACAATGTTTATGACAACAAACCAGCATTTTGATATATTAGGCATGTTGTTACAGAACAATAAAGGTTTCGGAAACTGGACTTTGTCTTTTGTCGTGAAACAATATGTATATAGAGGATATTAAATGAGTGTAAGTTCAATAATGAATTTATTGCAAGAGTTGAATCAAATTATATTATGCGAGCGTCTGGCGAGCATAATATTATTTTATTCAACGAGTTCAATATATTCAGTAATGAACTTACACGAATTTAATAAAGTAAATAATTTAGTTAATAAAATAAATAATTCTATTTATCACATACCTAAATTAGTGAAATAAGAGTCATTTTTCAATCGGCACGGGTGTGTGATAAAAGGATGTATTTAATCCGACAAGAAAATTACACGTTCTGTCACAGGCAGACGCGTCATTATTTCTATATAGTTAGATATATAATCTGATCAAACATTTAGAGTATTTATTGTAATTAGTAGGTTACCAACCTTCAAACAAACCATGATTAAGTGCCTCTGCATTTGATTTTTTGCGACATTTGTTCATCAAATTGTCAAGAAGTTCATCAAATTGTCAAAAAAGTATGTGCTGGTTTTGTATCAATCACAAAACAAACGATCGATGTAATTTACTGTGAACGGTTTTCAAATACGTGATTTTGTTCTGATCACTATTTAGTAAATGTTGCATGTGTTTTCGTTTGTAAATGTATATATTATTCCGTCTGTGTAATTGGCTGAAGTTATTCTTTAGATATTGTTTATATATGTCTCCATGGTAACAAGGTACGTTTAAAGGAGTGCTTAAAATAGCCTTTATATTTTTCACCAATATTGTTCGTTATTTATTTTAGTTGGAACGAAATAATAGAATATAAAATACAAAACTATATTACCATTCACATTAGAAGACATACTTTTTTTGTGTTTTCTTTTGAATAAAATTGATAAAAAAGTCATTGTATTAAAACCGACATCATATTAATTTGATTTCTTCTGCATTCAGAAAATATTTCTTTAATGAATTGTCAGCATTTGAATGTTTTGGAAACAATACTAGCTTGGATGATTTCATAGTATTCTCTTATATTCACATCCACTGTGATACTCGGCTATGATTTATTGGTTATCAAAAATCAAAGGACCGTTCCCATATAGGTCATACGATTATTTTCTGGGTTAATATCCTTAAGAACACTGGCTAATAGAACGGTCAATACCATCGCTATAATTCCCCTACGAAATAAATTGTTTATACTTTTAATAGCTTTTTTCTATTGCGTTTGTAATTTTCAAGGTCTTTTTTTATCGCTGAAACTATAATAGAAATTCTATGGTGTTTCCATTGATTGAAATATTAATTGCATGCTACTTTACAATTCGATAGACGAAAGTTGTCTAAAATGCATAGACACACAGTGTATTAATTTCCATCAAAAAGTATAATGTAACTGTACTGGCAAGCATATATATGTGAAGTTTCCAAAGGAGGTCTTTAAAATCCAACGAATAGGATGTAGTATTTGATAATTGATAAAAATGAGTATCAATGGCAGACGTACTTTAATATAAATTGATTGGTCAAATCTGCGCATCGTATGCGTCTTATGTGAAAGTCAACCAAAACTTACACTTAAGTGTATTAGTTTATGCTATACACGCCAATGGGTAAAGATAATTTTATGTTGTTATATATTTCCAGTATTTCTAAAGTGCATGGCAAATTTGTACTTTTATCATTTTAAATGAAATTCAGTTTTCTATGTGAATCATTGATATTTTGGGAAATAAAGAATGAAAATTATAATGTTGAATTCATGTGTGGTTTTTTAAAGGAAATCTTAATCACTACGTAGGTTCATACATTTATTAATGTTCAAATATGCTGAAATGAATGTGCATATCCTGAATATAAGAATCACGTGACTTAGGTTTAAGCAATGTATGATGTAACAAACTAGTGTTTTAACATGATGGTTTAACACACAGACACACATAATATATATTGTCACATGTATTTGATCTCAATCACAGCTGTATAAGATAACAATCACAACATTAGACTTTGAAAATCTTACGCCATTACAACTTTATATAATAGATTAAAACACATGCTATGTATCCTATGACGCAATCTTGATATGTACATGAAACACATTGACAAGACTTGGTATAATTGCATTTAATGTGATGTAAAGGAAGATAGCTGTCGTCTGCCGTTTATTCAGATGTCTGCAATGTTGCAATGTTTTACACAAGTGTACTTCTTGAACTTTATTTGTGGTAAAAATACCTCAACACTTTGTCACACTCCAGTGCCGATTTTGCAACTCTTGAAAAGTAGATTGTCTTGGCCGTGCATATATTTTGACTTGACGAAATTTGCGCTATACAAACAGTGTATATAAGCGTTACACTATGGGCGCGTCAATGAAAAATAACCCTTTTGCACTTGAAACAGTATTTTTGGGTATGTGATAAATAGAATATTATATTTGTGTAGGTTTGTTACAGAATTTATAAAACATTATTATACTCGCTCACATATTTTTACACCAACTCCTTTAATAAATTCAGTATTGAACCCTCACTCATATAGTTTCTATTTTTTTTTTGCAAGTTTCTAAGTTAAGATTCCATTATTAGCATAATGTTTCCCTGCTAACCAAACGTCATTTTTATGTTTTCAATTTCCGTTTGCTTCATTTTAAATATGACATATTCAATAGTTTTTAATTAAATATAATTTGTTCAACCCTAAGACTGCTAAGCAGGGTAGGAATTCTCATTAAAATAATCATTAATGTTATAATCATTATGAGCAATATTAACCCTTTACACAATATGACATTTATTGGGAAGGTGAATGACATTTGTATTTGTTATGAAATTAAATCAGTGGAATATAATATCTTGTCTTTCAACTGTCTCCATTGAAAATTTCAGGATAATCGGATTTACATTAATTGAACATATGAGACCATTATACATGTACACTTATAAGGTGTGTACGGTGTAGCTCGTTTTCTAGTACACCACTACCATATTTGATCCGAAGCACATATATAATTTCTCACAGGGGAAGTGGTTTTAAAATAAATTTCAACTATAAACGTATTGATTTTTCCTAACCGCACATTTCTAGGAAATAATAAAATGGTTTCACCGAACATGTTTTTATCAATTTATCCTTTGTTTTCCAATAAAACGCCTATACTTCAAACTGACAATTAAAATGGAGAGTCGCGATAATCTTGCATTTATATAGGAAAAAAAAACAATATGTAATTACTGACTTAATGTTACAAGATATATCGACATTTGATCAACGTGAAATATAAAGAGAAAGACTCAATTTTCCGACATTTGATCATAGAATGACAAAATTTTCCGACATTTTATTAAATTGAAAATATAAATAGAAAGTATCATTTTTCTGAGCTTTTAGGTAATGGCCTTATATAACAACCATAATGCAAAATCTGTTATAACAATTCATTGTGATTGTAAATTTACAGTAAAGTCAATTGTTCTTAAAATAAGTTTTCAGTCACATACCATTTTGAGCATTTTAAAATTCTGACAAAAGAAAATCAAACAATGTTTGCGTCAGTTCTTCGGCTCAAGTATTAACAGAAGAAGCTAATGTATATATTAAAATATAATAGAACTGGCCAAAGAAACATTTTGTATTAAATTTGGTTTAAATATGATAAACAAGATAAGTAAGGAAAGGCAGCGTTTAATGAACGCAACCCCGACACAACCCAGCAACAAGGACAAGCGACAAGGAGCACAGGATTAGTCGTGTTTAAATGTCACTGATTTGTACGGTATAAATTCTGAGAACATTGTCGAAGCAAAGATGTTGAATAGAAATAATTTTTGATCTTCTTGTTTTAAAACGACGATACTGGTCAATTTGTAATGACCGCCGTTGATAGAAATATAGGCCAACTCGTTAACATGAATATAGCGTTGATCAATTTGTTTTTTGCACGTTGTCCGATAAATAGATCTCATAAACATTTTAAAATTACAAACGAATGTTCTACAAAAATATGTTGTTTGTTTAATTTACTGTCTTGTTTAATATGACAACGTCTATCATAATTATAAAGCTAAAACAATCACGTGACTACATCTATGTTCGTGTCTAGGATTTGTAATTTTGTGAAATAATGACCAGAATGTACGTCATATTTGATCATTTTTGTACATCGTTAGGAGATTACCTGTCAAAAGCAGTATTCCTTATAGGAAAAATCTATAAATATTTCATAACAAAATGATATTGAAAATGACAACGGCAGTAACAACTTCCATAAAAAATAAAAAGATTTTGCTGACAGAATTTTTATGGTAATAAATTTGTGATAAAAATGTACTATATTTGAACAAATAAATATTTCTGTTTACCACAGCTCAACAGTATGACGATTTCGTTTGCTAATTTGCTTTCGTGAAATAACAATCACCATGGTTTCTCTAGTGAAGCTTTGAGACGTTCCTATTTCAAGAGAATAAATGAAAATCAGTGAAGATTAATGTTCCATTTACGTAGTGTAATTTAGCACTTTCGTTTAAAATATCACGTTTGACTAAAATTATTGCGGAAATACATTTAGTTTTATTTTTGCGTGACGTTTATTTTAAAAACGTATTCGGTTTACCAAAAAGGTATTTTTCGTCATTAAGGATTATTGAGGTTTATTACAATGCAAGAAAGAAAATATGTAATATGACCTTCGTAAAGATGATATCATTCTATTAATATTTGTATTATATCATACAAACAAGACGTAGTCACGGAAAAAAAACTTACGGACTTTTTCGCGAATATCACGAAAAACAGCACACAATTTCAGATCGTTATCTTGAAGCAAACACTGATTTTTCCCCCTTTTTTCTTGAAAATGAAACACCACCTTGTCCCATTTAACGGTTTTTGAAATATTGAGAGGTTGGTTACTCCTTTTACCGAAAATTGGAAACAATAACTATTTTTCAGTTTGTAGTATATCATTACAGAAATATATGTAGTATGAATTGCAACAATACTGTTTTAGCTAACGACATGCTTATTTTTACATGTCCTTGACGTGATTGTTCTAACTTCTTCAATACAAATTAGATGAAAGGCCTTCAGATATGGAGTCAAAATACTATTTGTATAATTGAAAACTTCTTTTATATTTCTTTATAAACATCAAAATCTGATCAAATTGATACCACGCACTCGACAGCAAGTTCAATTTTAAGTAGGTTTCCGCTGATTTCAGTTTCTTCATATCTCCAAGTTCGGAAAGGAATAATGCTTTATTATGAAATATGACGCCATATTTATTGTATTGAAAATTTTAGAAGGTGTTTGATCAGAAATATTAACTTAAAAGATAAAGTGTAAGTATATATTGAAGCATTGTTTTAGTTTAAGGTATATAGGGACATGTAGGCGTTTACAAAAAAAAAACATAGTGGCAAATATAGAAGATGAGGATTTCTAGGAAAGTTCGGGGAAAAAATGGAAAGTAGTTTTATCAGTGTTTGACAAAGGTCGGGCACGAGTAATCTTCGTGGCGTAGCGTACAAGATCTTTTACTACAATATGGATATCGTTCAATTATGTGCAAACTTTTTTAATGTCAGATATTCGTTTAGGGAAGCGATTAGTTTATTTGAAACATCAAGATTATTGACATATATATGATGTATACGTCACGATCAGCTTTATAAGACGCCAAAGTATTTCCCCTAGTAACATTGATACGAATTAGGTTTCAATACATTTGAATACAACAGATAAGAACTGATATCTTCTTCGACTTTTTACAAACTTGTCCTACTAGTCTTTTAGGCAGAATGTCAACAGTGTCTTTGCTTGTACTTTTGTATGTGCCGACAAATAAATTAAACAACACGGTCAATACATTTCTATCACAATATTTTATCTCTTCGGCTGATTGATCTCATTTCTGTACGTAATGAAGCATTTCTAACTAGGTCAATATCTGTATAGATTTTGTTGCTTATTGTTACAAAGATTAACCTTATGAGTTTTATTCTCGTGAGATGCCGTTATTTCCGTACATTTAATTACATAGAAACTGTCTACTGGGAAGCAATCGATTTCATCGTGCAAGGACGAGCCAGTGAAGCAATTAGTGTGTTTTTTCTTGGCAGTCACGAGTTACAACATGCAGGAATAGATAAATAGCTTCTGTCTGAAATTCAGCTTGCATTCTCGTTTTGTTACTTCTACACCTACGTAGAAGTGCTGCAGGTTTCCGTCGAACGCTCTTCTAATATATGCTGTAATATACGGGTTTTACTTCTTCCTACGGTCAGATTAAATGTGTCGAAGCTTAATTTCGAACGGGAGGATCTGAATAAGCATCATATGATGTGTTGTATTATCTCTTAGTAAAAAAGAGAAAACGATATTTCTGAAGAAAGCCCAAAACAACGGAATTAAGAAAAACGCTGATATGCATAAACGCTGATAACGCACGGTATGGTTGAGCCTGTTCCTGGACGGTACTGGAACGTGCAAGTTACCGTCAACGTAAACCTACCAAAAAATGTACATGTATCTCCAATCATAGATTTTTTGTGTGGATAAAGTTGGTATATTCTATAACATTGTAATTTGATGTTTTCTAATTCATTGATATGTCTTAAAGTTTCTAGATCTACGTTTATTTTGCGCGGGAAAGGATATAAATTTACGTAAATTTAAGTATTCCATGAGCAAAATTGTACTCAATATATTCCATAGAAACCCGGAGGGTATTATTATTATGATAACGTTTTAAACGTTAGTGATAATACGAGACACACTGCAGATAATTGTGATTGTTTCCATGCTTTATGTGATCCTTTATGATGTTCTTGAGCGTTGAGGATAATGAAAACAGAAAAGTACAATATTGACGAATCATAATGTCGAGTACTCTGACGAAAGAAAGAAATTTCATGAATCATTGTAATCTATCCAGTAATTCTTGACTTTTACTCAATAATGTCTTATAAACCAGGACATTGTTGCACTGTTTATGGATTACCAGTAACTACACACAAACATATCAAGCAAATCGTCGGCCCTATTGCAATCTTTTATCGCTCCTGTTGCATTCTTTTATCGTTCATGCCACAATTTTTCATCGTTCCTGGTGCAATCCTTTATCGTTTTAAGTCTTTTTTCTAATTAATCGAATGCCACTATCTCATAAAACTTTCGACGTGCACCAATCAAACATGTTAGATAATCTTAAATCAAGTCTAATGTCCAACAACCTATTGTTGAATGGCAGGCATTAAATAATTTTAAGTGCCGCCTGTTGATATCAATATAGATGACGGTTGTTTATTGTTTGCATATAAATGTGTGTTAACACAAAATAACATTAATTTCGAGGAAACAAAGTTCGAGGAAATAAGTGTTTGCATGTTTAATACATCACTTGAACAAATAGTATAACTGTTACATTTCACATTTGAATAATATAGTTGTTAAAATTATTTTATGTACATTTTCTAAATTATCAATCTCATGGACATATACGAGAGCAGCTCTCTTAATCATTTTTATTTCGGAGCATGTTAATCTGTGTTTGATCTTGAATGCATCGTTTACTTGGTTTTATGATAATGCGTTTAGAAAGCGGAATGATAAAATATTGATCGTGAATGAAAGAATAAGATATAAATTTCATGATATCAAACTTTTCACATGCATTGCTTGTATACTCGTACTGAACTGTTTATACTAAATATTCCATATATGCACGTAATGTGAATTTATGTTGATCTGATATATACACTGTAGTCCTGTTATTGCTAAACAAGAAATCTGCTACGTCATTGAACACGTGTTTTATTTATTCCAAATTGCCTGCACGTGTACATTGGCATACGTAAAAGCTATGGCAACATCATGTTTGTAATCACTTTGTAATGAAAGTCTGTCTTAAACAGCTAAGAACTTTGGCACGAAACAACCATTAACCTGTGTGTACCTAAAATAGAAATTGCTCGACCGAATTGTCGGAATTTTTCAATCCATTTTGTTTTTGTGGCTATGATCTTGTGTTGCTTGTATTAAAACGAGAAAAAAAGTAACAAGTGACGAAAACATATAGACAGTTTATCAAGAGTTTGGTATACACAGTTTTGTCAAGAGATTAATATACACCATTTTATCAAAGAATTGGTATGCACAATTTTGTCAAAAGATTAGTATGCAAAATTTTATCAAGAGAATGTATACAGAATTTAATCAGGGGATTGGTATACAACATTTATCAAGTGATTGGTATACAAAATAGCATGCAAATTGCCATTATTTTACAGTTGTATTTTCTCTACCTTCTTGATAAAATATATATATGTTAAACCATACTTGTAAGTGATAAAATCAAATGCCTGATGATTCCTTTTTGCATGAACAAAATCGTGGTGTCGCGCGTATATGTTAAATTCTGACAAAGAAACTGTTAGATGTGTCATAGTTTGAGTGACGTTTAAGAAAAATGTATAACATTTAATTCGCAACATTGTTGCTGTACAGTACTCTAGACATAGGGAAATGAACTTTCTACAAATATGCATCCCGAATGACGTCTGCCTCTCATTTGACATTGATATCGATTACAGCTTAACACAAATATATTGGCCGGCAGGGACATTTAATTACGTCAGTACCATCTTTAACAAAGATATAGTAAAAGGAAAAAGACAGATTCTTTTTTTAATCTGATGGCAATATTTTTTTATTGGAGAATAAGATGTTTTTAATAGCTTTTCCACTGCGATATGCCATCCGAACGTTGATATTTGCATGTTGAGATTAAAGATAAACATTTATATTAGAATAATGGAACGTTTTAATTAAATAGCTGGAAAAGACTGGTTCGCAATTGGAGAGACAGAAAATAAGATTTGGTTTGCTTAAATTTGCTGTGTTTTTTTGGACTAGTTTTTCGTTGACTTGCATAAGGCAGCTTTAATGTAATTTTGTTGTGATAAACGTTTCCGAGGGATCACTCTTTTCCAGAAATTCTATTGATATAATAAATTAAAAGTTGTTGTATTTTAAATATATTACATTAAAAAAAAAGAATAGAAATCTTAACTGATGAGTTTGAAAAAAGTTTAATTTTCCATACTTATAAATAAAAAACATCACTTAAGTATTCTGAATTTATAAATTTTAAACAGGTTTTGAAATCTTAACATATTCGATTGTGTTGGAAGGAGCTATAAGCTCCTTAAAATATTCTCGAATCTGTTTCTGGAACCAACCAGTACTGAGAAATGAGTATTTCTTTGCTTTTGTAAACAACAGCGTGTTGCTGATTGGGGTTTGAACATGAACATAACGGCCAGCAATCCTTTGATAACTTGTCGACGTGTAAACCACAACATAAGTTCATCACGTTTTAGATATTACGGATGTCGGATGATTCAATACATTGTATGGAGTGACTTTGATATACTGATATATATTTTTGGAAATATGATATATAACTTTGTTCACTTAATGTTGAACCTGAATATCATTTTTTGTTATGCTGTCCACTCTATAGAAACCTTCGTCGAAAATATAATGTTAATTATTCTTTTCCATGCATTAATAAATTTACTAGATTATTGTCTTCAAATAATAATAGAACTATTAGGAATATTGCCAAATTTGTATTTTATGCTATGCATTCGAGAAATGAAAAACTTTCAATTATTGCTGCTTCTTAGGTTCTTGTTTTATAACTGTATTGTATTATTGTATTTATGTTAAATGTAAATTGTATTATCTTGGCCATCCTTTTGTATATGGTAAATGGCCAAAGGTATATTGTATATGCCGATTTGCCAATAAACTGAAACTGAAGCTATATTTTTGGAAGTATGATAAGCTAGTACAAGCGATTTAAAAATGAAGCAAACTCAAATTAAGCACAGGCTTATTTAAGTCAACTACTTGCGCATGATACCTTTCTGTTTGTTTGTTCGTAGTTTTAAACGAAGATAAACAATTTGAGCCTGGAAAAAATTTGTTTCCTGCAGAGAATTGTATAATAACAATTTTAGACCAATTAATATATTGTCGGGACTTGCATGGCAGTTGGCAATAACCCCTCGATAATTATTTCGTGAAATGAAATGTAAAATGTTGTTTAATATTTCAATGACCTCACTTCTATAAATGTTTACAGATTAATTTCTACTTTATGTGTACATTAATAGTTCCCAAAAAATTACTCACTTGCCAAAATTACCTTAACTATCTTAATTACATCTGCTGCTTTTTACGCAATGAGTACAGTTATAATGATTAAGTATTTTGAATGCAAGTCAACATATTTCTTTTAGTTTTATGACAAATTATTTTACATTAAGCGCTCCTTTTCAACAGGTAAAAAGCATCTTAGATGCCCTAAAACCATTTTTTTTAAAGTTATGATATTCATATTTGCCTAATTTTTAGAATTGATGCCTTTAAAAAGTAAACATTTATTCGTTATTGAGGCATGATGCACTTTTTATCAAAGCTATCACATTGTTTCTTTCCTTTTCACGCACTCATTGATATCTTCAATGAACTTTTTACGTACATTTTCACTCTGCTTGGATTTGTTTTCTGTCATAAGTATATACATGAATTCATAGTAAGAACAATCGGACCTAGGTTTTTTAAACGTTTAATTATAAATTAATCATTATAATATGCTCATTACAAATCGACAATTACATGCACTGCAAGATGTAATTTGGAGAGTAAAGTACAACATCCTGCTCTGGAATATATCATGATTTATTTGTTTGCATGAAAAACAGAAAGCACATATACTTGAGCGATGAAAAGCAATTGATGATGCCATAAGTACAGCCTGTCTTTTATCTACAATCAACAGTATGGCAATTAAGTAAGCAGTCGTAAATCATCTAGCTGGAAACATTTTAAATGTCAAGGTCATTTCTTTTCATCATATTTTCAAGTCAGGGGAAAAAGAGAGAACATATTTACATTGTAAATGATATTTTCGCAGCCTGCATCGTACGTTTAGTTGAAAATATTTTCTTGTCTTGGCTGACTAAGTTTTGTTTGTTAAGAATCTTATTTGTTAAGAAATAAGAATTTGTTTAAATGTCATGAGGTCAATGTGTGACTTGTGCTTCTAAATAAAATTCTAATATAACGTAAATGAAGGACACACACGATAGCAATTAGGAATTGATTTTTTTTTGTTCTTTGTCTTTGACGTTTTGACCTTTCTATCATTTATCAATCTATAACATAAACTGATTGAATGTCAGTAAATGTAAATGTCCCTAGTATCTTAAGTTTTGATGAATCATATAGCCGTGTATATCCTGTAAGACAGAAAATGTGAAAAGAACATAGGAATTGTGCAAATGTAACGCTGATTTGCCTAAACGAGCACATATATTTTATGATCAACTAAAATTTGAAACAAGTGAATAAGCGCATATTTACTCTAGAATATATTGACCGTCTTCTTAATTCGATTATATATTTGACCAGACTCGGCGTTACTTTTGCACAGTTCTTGCGAAATTTTAACAATCCTGCGTTATGGGATTTTGACAGTGTATACGTACGCACATCCTGCAGAAATTATAATGAGCGGTTAAGCAATAAACAAATAACAATTACAAATCGAAAAAATAGGAGAGGTGTATAACATATCTTATTCAACGGTAAGAAGTAAATAATACTACGTTTTTAAAGTGAAAGAATAATTTTTATTTCGATTGCTTGAAAATGTAATACGTCAAAACGAAAGACCCACCATTCTCAAATCCACAATAACGAGAGAGAAAAATCAAACACTGAAAGGTAATGTGACATTTTCTCCTTTAATATTTCTTATTTTGTGTGATATTTCTTGTTTGTCATTAACTTCAATTTTACTTTTTGTTTATATGACATTGACTAAATCAATGCTTCTTGACAGAGTGACATTTACTTTATTGATGTTTCTCGATGTTTCTCTTGTGGCATTTCCTTTATTGCTGTTTTTTCCTTTGGGCTATTGCTATGAGCTACGGCTTTGAGCTATTGACCTAGTTTCATAATATTCCCACAAGATTGGTTGTCTTAAATTTGTCTTAGTTTATGAATCGTCTGCTGATTCCAATTTTCGTAATGGCATTATGGTTATGACAGAATATTTTCTGAACAACATTCCAATACAAAATAACCTTGAAGTACTAAACTGTATCTACCAACGCTTACCTCTACATGCAATGGTATATATACTAACTTACAAATGTAAATTTATCAACATTCAATTTAAATTGCTTGAATAGTTATAGTTTTACGCCGTCAGCTGTTTTATTTATAGTTTTAATCAAAGGAAAGAATATTTAAATGTTAAATTACATGCAATAAAGGTAAAAAATGGTTCAAATGAAACCTTTTGTGTTGGTGATTGTTTTATATGTCATCTGGTCCGATTATTGCCAGAAACTACAACAACAACAACAACAACAAAACAACGTATTGTTTGCTAGTCGTATCTTAGTAGTAAATGATGAGCTGAATATTTTCATTCCCTGTTATATAACATGCCGTGTCAATGTTTTATGTAAATTGCATTTTATTGCTCATGAAGCATCATCAGTTTTATGGACACACTTCCAGATTACATGATAATATTATCTTCCAAACTATGACTCACCTTGTTAGAAATGCAATAATTTAATAATTTACTGGGATGCCATGTTATAGTTAAGAGAGGGTATTGAATGAATATAGGTTCATAACCTAGTTTATTGAACAAGTTGAATAAAATTACATTATGCGAGCTTCCGGCGGCTACAATATATAAGTTTATTCAACGAGTTCAATGAATTAGGTAATGAACCTACACGAATATAATTCTATTTTTCACATATTCTAAATACTTTTACATTGAAAAATAATCATTTTTCATTGACGCCCTTTGAGTAGGAGACTCATATTTAGCTAGTTTTTACGTTATGCTGTATTACGCAAAAGACGCCACGTCAAAATATGTACACGGCAGTGCAGTAGATTTTTACATAGTGGCAAAATCGACAGGAGAATGTGACGAACAAGTATTGTTAATTGTTATGTAGAGAGTGCATTGTTGATAGGCAAACACATTTCGCATTTAATGAGCAAGAAGCAAGATATTCTGTCAAGAATCTTGATAATAACAAGTCAAGTCAAGTCAAATAATTTATAACATAAATAATAATAAAACAAAAATAACATAACATAAAGATGGAAAATGATTCCATAATGATGATCGAGATCATATTTAACATTTATTTTTCTAGAGTGATGTAAAAATATGATTAACTAGTGTCTATATATGGAGGAATATGATAAACAATAAACAAAAAAGGTGTTTCGCATCATGAGTGACACATTTTATAAAATCGTTATGCACAAATCTTACGAAACATATTTATGTTCTTAAGCGACATTCCATTTCTTTATATCTGTATGATTCTGTAGATTTGTGTATATACAAAAAGTATTTTATATATTTCATAATTGTCAAAAAGTTCGGATTTATTAGATGTATTATATTAGCAGATGCACATAATTACATCTAGGCATTAACTCTACCTTAACACCATAAATAATATTAATTATTATATTAATATGTTGTAAATTATAACATTTTTGTATTATGTTTAGTCACAGTATTACGTGATGAAGTTCCGTAAATAACACGTAAATATGTCCAGCTTAATGTGCTAAAATATCACGTAACTTTGTCGAATACGCTTGTTCTCTAATCTTATTACCATTAGAATTAATGTAACATAACCCGTAACATGCTAAGCAGGAAGTGATTTGTATTAAGTAAGGAAAGGTGAAGAATTCAAAATTTCACCATTACCATGATTAAATGTTGAATTCTGCTTAAGCCGGTGCTAGAGGGCGTGGACGTGAACTTGCACTTTCAATTACCGTCCATGAACAGGCTCAATCAAACCGAGCCTTTTTGTCTTTTTGGGCCTTCTTTAGGGAGTCTTATTTCTCTATTTTGACAAGACACTCCACTATTGACAGCTCAACATTTGTATCTTATAAATGTAAATGGAGTGTTAAAAATTCAAAGAAGGGCAAATCCATTACATAAATTCAGTAGGGTAAGGGATATTGTCGATATTGGTTGACGCCATTATAAGCCAAGGCTTGAGAAAATGACCAATGGGATCACCGAGTATATGCATCAGATAAATTCATTCATGTCGCTATCAATTACCCAAGACTCATTCACCTATGTACATTGTACTTGAAACCATTTAGATGAAGTTTTTAAAACTCAGAGTAAATCATGATTATTTTACACTATACCTAACACTGTTTTATTTCCGCCGCCTTTCTTTTAGGCTCTATTTTATCTCGACCAAAACTATTGCAAAATTAAAATAGTAATAATTAATTTAACAGCTCTTTTCGCACTGTATTGATCATAATCTCACAATGTTCAATTGTAGGTGCAATGAACACAACAACATGGACACCTCTGCAGTTGATTTTTGATTCTATATCACACCATTTACATATTTAGATGTATCACTTTGCGAATTGCAAACTGATTTTTGGAGTCTGTTCATGAGAGATATACTGATACGTGCAACATTTCTAACGCCCCTAGCTGTGGCTTTAGCGGTATTCAGTCCTCAAAAGTCAATGATTCCGGTGGATCAGAAAAATATAATAACACTGAAGTAAATTACGGAACAACACTTTTACTGCAGCCACACGGGCTCTGATACCTGAGTCCAGGCGCACTTTCCTGATACAATAAGTCTACGATGAGGTAAAAGTCCAATGAGATTTATCACTTGGAATATAAAATAGAACAGAACGTGTATTTCATCTGACTTTATATCACTAGCTTATTGTCATTAACCAAAAGTATTTATATATGAATCAAGTATAATATTATAACATTTTATGCATAACATAAATCATTTGTGAGAATGCCATAAACAAAAACAAAAAAGACTTGCAGTGAAAGAATCGGATCTAATTTTTGCTTTATGCACATGAACATCGTGAAGAATTATTTAAAAAAATATTTTGGCCGGCTTTAAAAGTACTTTTTGCGTATTTAAAATAAATGACAGAATTGTGTGTGTTTATTGAATATCATCAAATACAAATGTATCACAATCCGACAAAGGCAAATATATTTTGTTTTTCAAGTTTACTTTGTATATCTAATTTGTATTTAGTTTTAAAAACAAAATATATAGTTCACTTTATAATGTTTATTTAGATAATGAAGTCCTAAAAGCAGATTGTCTTGATTATTTTTATGTGTATTTTAAAATAAATTGTTGGGTTTTTTATTGTATTAAACCGGCAATAAAGTTTTGGAATCGAAATATATAGTAAACTTTATTCATTTTGTTGTCAATTTAGAAATAATCCGTAATATCGAATCCATAGAATGTGTCATGGACATTCTATAAAAATGTACTGTTAAGCTGTTGTCGATAGATAAACCTTGTTTACAATTTTATATTAGTGGCGTTGAGCATTTATTGTATGTCCTCAAGTTTCTTTAATATATAACTTCTTCAATTGACATCATAAACTATTTCTGTTCAATACAATATTAACTTTTTCAGAAAGATATTACAAAATAAATTAGTTCTTGTAAACAATTCTATGTACTTGGATATTAAAACGAATGCGAATTACAAAAATGATAGTTGATTTCATTTAAGTTTCTCTAAAGAACTAGAATTTATGTGTCATTATTTAGCAATATAAATGAACAATTATTGTAAATTTGATACAGCATAAAAAATGACACATGGAATTGTCATTGTTATACATTTTGTTTGTTATCTGATGTCGTGATTTAATCAAATATAAATACTCATCGTCGTGATTCAGAGAAACGTTGCCCTCATTATTCACGGCGTTATTTGCCTTTATTTTTTACTTGTATCATATACTTTCTTAATCATAAGACAGACACAACATGAAAACTATAAATCCAGTCTAAAGTATGTTTATAGAAGAGTATAGTGCAGTTTTTTTTATCGGTATCTCATATTGATTTAAATCGTTTCTGTTCATAACTGACAAGGCAGAAAACTATTTCTAATTATTACAGACAAACATCTCTCCCCAGCAACCGAGTTTAATCAGTCTCGTAGAATTTATTGATTAAGCTTGCAAAGATGCTTGTCACGAATATTTCCTGTAATCTAATTATCTCGTGTATATTTAATTCTACATTCAGGTAAAAACTTACCAATCAAACAGTACTTTTTTCATGCATCAATTTTGTTACCCTACTTTCTTTTGCATTGATACAAGATTTCAGGCATTTGTCTTAAGTTCGGGTTTTTCCCACTCCTGCTCCTGAAAGCTCTCTTTTTCTGTATGAAATTAATTGAAAAAATACTTAATTAAGGTTTTTAGGTTTGTTACTTGCCCCCCCATCGTGCTTTTATTTGATTTTATCGTGATGATGTATTTATAATGGCAGTGAATAGAAATACAATACAACAGTCATTGTAAGGGCCGTTAAGGAATGAATACATTTGAAATCGGTGCTATTTGGCGTAAAAAATGTTTGCACTTCTCCATTATATCTCATGAACTGGCTCAATTTAACCGAATTTTTCAGCTATTTGTTTAAAGTTCTAATGCTCTAGCTTGGCTTTCAAGTACATTTATTAAATGGAATAACACATTTATTTCACCTTTGCACACAACAGTATATGTCAGTGAAATTAACATCTAAAAGCGTATATCACAAATTATTTTGTCATTTCGATCGAAAGTCATTGTTTATAGGCGAAAAGCTCATTATATTTCTTGTTTCTGTCAATGGTTTATTAGGCACGTCAGATTTCATATATTTCTGTTTTGTTATATATGATAGCTAGCTAAGAAAGAACAATATTGGTTTCATATGTCATTGAAACAGTTTGTGCGACTATGACCAGGAGTCATTTAGTTCACTACACATAATGCTGGCTACAGAAACAGCAGTTTTAAAAAATAATCAATGTTTTAAAAACTTTTCCTTGTAACATGATGTCGGTGCAGAAATTATACATATATAAAAGATGTTTGAGCGTTGAAAATAATGGAACAGTAGAAATTTCAATTTGTTGTTCAGAACAATCTGTTTTGATTATTTACATTGAACTTAAATATCCAGGAAAACGGAAGATATTTAATTCGACCGGTAGACATTATTCTGAAATTACGTTGTGAACTGTTCGTACTCGGGTTTGTTTTGTCGTAACAGAGTACGTTATAAGTTAATGTTCTTTGTTCTACGACAGGACAACACTTTTTTTGTAATGTTAAAAAAACTTTCCTGCATTTTATAATCATTGAATATAACATAATATGACAGTTTTAAAAATGACGTTCAGTGGGTTTAAATTATTTCAAAAATTAATAACGGAAAAATGATTTAGTAAGTAATATGCATGTATTTTAATTTTCATAATGGACATCAAACAGAAAAGGTTGGCATTTCTTAAAATTTCGAATTCTTTATGCGCAAACATTCGAAATTTAACACACCAACAAATTGTTATAATTACAAACAACAACATTTTAAAACCAGACAATGAAGCGATGGACATAAATGTTCTTTTGACAAACTGACCAAGCAAATGTTTGGAGTATGTGTCTTTGAAATACTTTGTACAAAACATGTCTGATGGCTATTAAAGGTTGACTACCTCATTTGAATACTTGCTAATCATGTTTCATATCCTGTTTTGGTATAAAATCATGGAAAGGATTGCATGGACCATTCCCAACATGAAATGGGATTAGATAATATCCTGTTTTGGTATAAAATTATGGAAAGGATTGCATGGACCATTCCCAACATGAAATGGGATGAGATAATATCCGGGGGTTTTTGACAACAAAGAACTTCCATACCAAACAGGTGAACTTTTTGAGGTACCCCCGAGTAAAAGACCTTGGTTTTAAAGAACATTGGTCCAAGTAATAGAAAGAGCAAACCGAAACACGAGGCTATTTCTGATTTTTGTACGAGGGGGCGTAGCCCCCGAGTAATAATCAGATTGCCGAGTGTTTTGGTGTTCTTTCTCTTTGAGATCCCCTTGATGTGACGAGCTTGATATTCATTACAAAAGATAGATTATTGGAAAATTTCCTTGTCTCAAAGAACCGCATTTGTCGTTTATGAATTTTGGTTTTCAAGTTTTTTAACTATTTGAGGGGAAATTTTAATTAAAACGTGTGGCCCTTTAGCGAATGTGAATAAAAATAGATTTATATTTTTAAAAAATGTTTATTTACAAAAGACACTTACTTTTATTTGGGTTTTTTGTATTGCCCCCAATGAAAAATCGGATATGGCTGTATACATTTTGGGGGGAAATTTAAAGCATGAATACTGTTTACATATTAAAGTGTGTATTTTGAAGAGCAATATTAATAGCTGTGAATAAATGTGTTGGATATTTCTTTAAACAAAGAAAATTTACGCTAAGAAATGTAACGGAGAATAGGAAAAAGGGAAGAAAAAAAGCTTTTGATATAAGATTGATAGACCAAAGGGGTTTTTTTTGATTGTTTTTGATACAAAAAATTTCTCCCCGGTTTTTGTGATTTTATGTGATTGTTTTGTGGGGTTTTTACAGAAGACTCAGGGAAAATTTTTAAAAAAGAAAACCCTTTTCTAGCATTATTATTTTATTGTTTTGTGTGTTTTTGTATAAAATTGATTAGGTGTATGAAAACTTGGGCCCTGAAAAGAACTAGATGAACAGATGGAAAAATAGCGTTTAATGATGAGGGGGGATACAATGTTGGTGACTTTGTATGATATCATATATCAAGATTTAAAAAGTATGAAAAAAGATAATGTAAGAATGATAATGAACAAATAAATACAATAAAAAAGGAAAATTGATGTTATTTTTATGATTAAATGTAACTGTATTTAATATAAATGATGAAAAATTTAAAATGCAATATTTTTGGAGTGAAAATTTAAAATTTTTTTTTTATAATGATGAAATATATTTCAATGCAGTGATGATTTTTGTGTTCTAATAGATAATGTTTTTCGATAATTGAAAATTATAGGGAATGTTATGTAACAAAAGATGTGTTTTTCATGATAACAATTTTTTTTACTATATGAATTAGTTTTTAAAACAATAAATGCGCAATGAAATTCATGTGTGATTATATCAGCATGTAATATGGTTAAAAAAAATTCAAGTGTTAAAATAAATTTTCATTTGCCTTTTAAAAAGACTATAAACATTTTTTTATTTTGAGCTTCTGAGCGGGTTTAAATATACTTAATGGGTTGCAGCAAAAACTATTTGTATTGGAAGGCTATTTATTTATTTGATTTTTAAAAATCATCGCTTTTAAGGTTTTTAAAATTATCATTTTTAGGTAAAAATTACAACAATAAAATACAATACTGCTAATAAGCAACAGTGCGATGGTTGCATATTAATTGCAGTTACATTGTTGCCAACGGTATAAACCGGTGCTCT
>NW_026866274.1:0-53504 GCF_026571515.1 Ruditapes philippinarum | reverse complement strand
TCAATACCCGGAACGTTGAAACATATGTCTCCAAAAAGTTGAACTACTTGTTCACGGAGTCGTTTGGGATCATCTGGATTTTCCCAATCCGTATATTCCGAAATAATAAGTTGTTGCAGAAAATCCAGTATAGGTGTGTTGCCATACATCATTGCCATGGTGCCAGGAACCAGTTGTGTGTTCATTTGTTCTCGAGTTATTTCCAAGTCTCCAAACGTTTTAGAATTTCCAAGGAATATTAAAAACGATGCCCCTTCATTACCATTAACGCCGTTTATCAGTTTAATTGATCGGAAGAAGTCAATTTCCTCACAGCTGTCTGTGTCCGCTTTCTTAATCATATTAGCAGGGTTCTTTCTGATGAATTTGCCATCAATGGTTGGACTGAAACCGACACTGGCAGCAGATGATTTGCCCCTAGATTGCCTCGTATCTAGAATAACCTGGATTATATTTTCATGTGATGCTTCTTTGAGACAATTAAACACTTCATCAACTGTTTCAATACTACAGTTCATATTTTTCGCAAAAAATTTAGCCATATCAATATTATTTTCGAGGTATATACCCGGAAGGCCTAAAGCGCCACTCTGTGTTATACCATTTCTAAACAGTCCTTTATTGGACGGATACAACATATGCATGGCAACACTCATTGAACCAGCTGCCTGCCCAAATATTGTTACCCTGTCTTTGTCACCTCCAAACGCACCGATATTTTCATTAACCCATTGAAGCGCCAAGTGTTGATCAAGTAATCCGAAATTCCCTGACGCCTTTTCATTGTCTATGTCGAGAAATCCGAGAAGCCCTAGTCTATAATTTATCGTCACTACAATAACATTTCCCTCACACGACAATACTGCCCCATCAAAAGGAAAACTAGTACCTATTAAAAATTCACCGCCATGTATAAAGAACATTACCGCGTGACCAGAAGGTTCATCGGGTTTCTGGCGTGGAACATAGATATTCAGGAATAAACAATCTTCGTCTGTCTTTCTCTCCACCGGAAAAAAAGGAAACCTTGGTTGTGGACACGAGGCTCCAAAATCAGCAGCATTATATGTCTCTGAAAATGGACCGAATGGCTGGGGAGGTTGAAATCTTAAATCTCCAGTCGGTGGTTTAGCGTATGGAATTCCGAGGTATCTATCAACTTGATACTTATTTCCTTGAAATGTTACACTTTTCGTTTCTCCAGTTATCGATCCAAGTTTCGTAGCAACGCTTGGAACATCTGCTGATTGATATTGATTTATCAGAATCAGGAGAATAGGTAATCCTCTAATAAAATAAGCCATTTTCCCCATCTAAAAGTGTAAAACAAAATTTACACAAGTTTGTACTGTGCTCACTATGACATCGGGAAATAAAAATGATGGTGTTCCATTGAGGCCATCATATCGCCGTTTGCTATAAGACTAAGGTTCAAGAGAGCGATGCAAAGTCAGATATTGTCGTCGTAAAATGTAAAAAGATATTGACCAAATTGGTACGCTTGAAGAATGAGTACTTACTTTACAACTACCACAACTTTGTTCAAAACAGAAAAGAAGGGATTTCATCACTTTGACAAAGTTGAATACATTTCGGTGCACCTCAACGGTAATTATTCATATTCATCTCGCAATATAAAGTACTTCTACCACGTGATTCACGAGGAAAACAAAGACAGGCGAGGATCATGAAAATAATATCCCGATACACATGCTTTTTTTTACATAAAGTTATTAAACGCAAATATAACAACATATTTGTTTACTTGATTTTTACGAATCAAAATAAAACTAATTAACACAACATTACATTAACTGCTAATAATAACAGCTCCTTCCATGGGCCAAAAAAAACAACATTCCATAAGAGACGCCGACGCTCACCGGCGTCGCCAATAAAGTGGTGATGGGTAATGGGGTGTGTGTGGGGGGGGGGGGTCACACTGAATCTGATAGTACTTAACCGAACCCTCAATAATATGAATGTTGTAAGATTTATTGTTATATCGATAAAATGAATAATTGAATAGCTATAAACTAGATACTCGAGTATATCATAACTGCAGTAATTTGGGGGATGGGGATAACACTTACTCTGAATATGGTTCTCCTGTTTGATGTGAGATATTTTCAGTTAAAAATCACTTGACTGTGTGCATTCATGAAAACGCCCAAAACTGCATCAAAATGCCCCATTTCATCTTTATTTTTAGACTTGTGCAAATATTTATCTGTATAAAAACTCGGCTCTGGCTTTAAGTATAGTGAGACCCTTTTTAGCGCTGGTTTTAAACATTGTTCAAATTTTTTTTTAAAAATTTATCTTGTATGATTTTTCATTAAACATGTTATTCAAACTGTAAGCTTTGATTACGATATCACGTCAACGGACAATAATAATAATAATAATAATAATAATAATAATAATAATAATAATAATAATAATAATAATAAAATGAATTCCATTTTCAACAACATTTTTACATAGAAGGTGTTGCTCTTATAGCATACCGGAAGAGACAATTGCTTGTGAAACATTCTTCATTCGAGCAATTTTTAAGTTGTAATACTGTAGTAAAAGACTGTGCAATTGTTTTTTGTAAGAGGATATTGTAAGAGCCCTGCCAAAGTACTAGAAATAATAATAGTGATATAAGTATACCGTAGTTTGTTGTTTACAAATTTCCTCATGCATGTTACATGCAAATTCGAACATCAGCAAAAGAATATTTAAATTTGTATGTAAATATGATGTGGTTTAAGATATATTTTAAAGTTGATTTTATTTACGTTTTACCTCACCAGCTTATGTAGTGAATGTTGTATGTTTGCCATCATACACGCTTGATTTAAATGTTATTTACAGCCTGTAGATTTTCTTATTTTTCTTCACATTGCCTGATATCTAGACATTTTGGTATTCATGAAGGTAATTTGAAAGAACCTATACACATAAAGGATATAGCTTTGTATATATTATTTCATATTACTTGTATGCTCTTTTGGGCATTCGATGAGAGTTGTTTCAGTTTCACTTTGGTAAACAATGAAAAAGCAGCCATGGCCCTTTTGTTGAAAAGAACAAAAGTGTAATGCTAATTAAGCTACACTGAATCTGTACAAAAATGACCATCAGGTGATTGTCGATAAAGACTTTCGGTAAGCTACAGAATAACAAGTTCCCGACTTATTGATAATGATTTTAAGTGTTGGATGACGTAACTGGGTACCCCTATTAAACTGGTCATTTACATAATAAAACCCCACGAAAAACACGAGAAATATTCAAATAACACCTGATTTGTGAATGAATGAATTACAAGAGCGTAGCGGATGGTATTTTGCATGGCTTTGGAACGCTTTCTTAAACATAATAAAGTACATAAATAATATGTTTCTTGTGAGTAATATTAATAAATACTGAGTTAAAAACTGATGTATGGATAGAAAAACCAAAGAGCATGTAGGTAAGATAGTTACAGCACTCGGAATATTTACAGACCCGGTGGCCTTTTAAAAGCCTCGATCGCTACGCTCTCTCGGTCTTCAAATCGCCACCCGGGTCTATAAATACTATGCAGACCTATTCCTCGTACGGTAACTATTACATAACAGATAAAAATTTAGCACACGCGTATATGTATGGTATCTTACGAGTACCATCTACATACTAGTTATCGGGAGTTATATTGCTTACTGCTATAGTCATCATATATGAAACCATAAGAACTTAACTTAAAGAGGGATTTTTGTAGATTCAAATGAGTTAAATTGATCTGCATCAAGTAGTAAGCCTAACAAATTTGAATGGTTAAAAGTGAGAAAAATCATTAAGGTATTATATAATATATAGCTCTTAGCATGGATATCTTTGCAATTATTAAAGTTGTTCTCTCGGTAAAAAGACGAAAGCTATAAATAATCTGATATATAATATGTTACGATTCATCTTTTATCATGACATGAAGTGTATTTTATTAAACAGTATAATTTGAATAGGGCTCGGTCAGGTGTATGTAAAATCTTTTTGATATACTTTGTTAAGAATACTTCCTGGATAAGGTTGCACCATTTTATTTCACTATATACCATTTCATCATTAATTTCCTGATTTTTCAGTGTGCAAATAATTTTATTATCTTGTTTTAATTTCATCAATGTCTTGTGATAGAACCAATGTCGAGTCTATATATTAAGTATTAAAAATGTTCGCTCAATGCAAAATATCAATATGACAAAATCTTTATTGGAATATGTTACAAAATAAATAGCGTATACTGGTAATCCGTAGTTTTACATATGTGACACCTCGATCCGACTGATTGACTCAGATGCCTTATAAGGTATGGTATGGTGACTTACTCAGGTATGTCGAAAATTATGCATTAGATTATTTCAAGGTAAAATTAGAGTGTTAGTCACCACAAGTAAGAAAAAATATTCTTAGTTGAATATAACAAAGTATTTTAAATAACTGGTTTAAATCCAAGGGAAATGTTTGGGTTAATTTTTATCATTATTATTATTACGTTTCTTAACAAATACTTGGCATGTCATGAAAGATGCGGTTGTTATCTCAGAGAGTGATTAATGGTTCACAACAAGTTTTCAACCCTGCAATTAAATCTATATTAGTAATCGGTATCTGTTTTATCTAATCGATATTGTTTTATCTAAATGAAATCGGTTTTATCTGAACGATACTAAAGTTCTTGATAATATTTACTATACATAAAATGTATAGATTTTTATTTACTGTTCTTACAAATTCTCATCGCCAGATTACTGAAAATGTTACATATGTGTAGAGTATAATTTCATAACATATTTCAAAATCACGTGCCAGTTTATCTATGTTAATTATGATATATGAGACGAGTACTTTTAACACCGAACAAGTACTAAATATGGCTATCTAGTACACCGGGTATATCCAGTAACGCCGGAATGTGAAAATAACGCATGATTCGTGCAATAAGTAACGCAGAATTGTGCAATAAATGGCGGATACCTGACAGGATTTCCAACGCGGTCAGGTATCCGCCATTTATTGCACAATTCTGCGTTACTTATTGCAGGAGAAATAAGTTTCGTCTGCTATCGTTTCACTGTAAAATCTCTAGCGATATTGCTTTTTTTTTCAAACAGATGAACACGGGAATTTTTAGTCGAAATATAATTTAATACCGTCATAATTCAAACATTAATTAAACACATAAAATTAATAGGAAAATGAAAAGAAAATAGAAAATACGAGTAACATCACCAATGACATTAAACACAAAACAAAAATAACTAAACACCCATTTACATTCTATTTTAGAGACGGAAGTCCATCCGGAATCCGGAAATACATTTACGTTCGTGATATTAACACGGTATTGTATTCACATTCATTTTTCTTTTACATATTTAATACAGAGCGTTAAAGGTAATTAATATGACAGACAGTTACATGTTTTCTAAGAAGCACAACTCATACATGTATGTTACTAAAACATCAAATTGTAATTCTTTCGTTATCCGAACTAGTCAGCATTAAGACTTAACAAACGGCAATAAGATCTAGAGCATGTTCGGTTCTTCTTATACTACATTGTAATCAAACTATCAAAATAAAACTTCAGAAGTTCATTTAGGTTAACCATTTGAACATAACTTACATAACTTCATTTTCTGTAGTTGTAAAAAAGACAACAAATATTTTTTCATAGAATACAATAGTTTGTTCATAACAAATAAAAAAAATATAAACAGTTTTTTTTGTTATCCACAATTCCCATCTTTATCACATGTTTGGCTTTCCTTCTTTCCAAACTGTGATGTTACAGTCTGGGCATGCTCTTCTGTAGCATCTATCACAGCTTTTACAATTTTTGTCCAGAATTCCGTTGGTCTCGCATACAAATATTGACCAATGGAATCTTCTTTATCAAACATGAAATAGGATTGAGATTTGACGTCATACTTTGGCCACGCTAACATTTCTGAATCTGGTTTGTTTGGATCGCTGAAAAATGGAATAAAAATTAAAAGTCTTCATTATATACATGTACATCGTTTACATATTGTCCCATTAAAAGCCATGTAGCGCTAGTGAAACATCATAGTCATGATAAGTTAAAGAAGCAGGTAAAATGGAGAATGAGTTAACAGGCAAGCATAGACAAGACTTGTTTACCAGCGACATCGGCAATTTTTTATATTTTTTAAGAAATCCGGTCATTTTTATCTTTTATATGAAATTGACGTGAAAGAACACTTTTGAATATATTAAGTCGGATTCCAAACGTAAATATAATAATACATATATAATAATCAAGAATATAAAATGTATACATGCACATGTATAAGACTTACCCAGTCTTAGCAAAGTTTGTCCAATATTTCATCATTCTGTTTGAAAGATCAAGCTCCCATTCTGGTGGCGTGTACTCAGATATGTTGGAAAGGTCCTGGGGATCAAAGTTATAGCCGAATACAGGTATTAATTCATCTCCATGGTTCGCATATTTCACCCACTTAGGTAATGGAAACAACGGCTTTGCCAATTTAGGAAGAAAATGATAAACATAACTATCGACATTAGATGCATTAGAATGAAACCGACTCATTTCAATACCCGGAACGTTGAAAGATATGTCGCCACTAAGTTGAACTACTTGTTCACGGAGTCGTTTGGGATCATCTGGATTTTCCCAATCAGTATATTCAAAGATAATAAGTTGTTGCAGAAATTCCGGTACAGTTTTGTTTTCATACATAATTGCCATGATGCCAGGAACCAGTCGTGTGTTCATTTTTTTTCGAGTTATTTCCAAGTCTTCTAACATTTCAGAATTTCCCAACCCTGTTAAAAACAAAAATCCCCCTTCATTACCATTCACGCCGTTTATCAGTTTAATTGATCGGAAGAAGTCAATTTCCTCACAGCTGTCTGTGTCCGCTTTCTTAATCATATTAGCAGGGTTGTTTCTGATGAATTTGCCATCAATTGTTAAAGCGACATCGGCAAGGGCAGTAGACGACATAACCCCAGATTGCATTTCATCTAGAATAACCTGGATTATATTTTCATGTGATGCTTCCTTGAGGCAATTAAACACTTCATCAACTGTTTCAATACTACAGCTCATTTTTTTCGCAAAAGATTTAGCCATATCAATATTATTTTCGAGGTATATACCTGGAAGGTCTAATGAGCCACTCTGTGTTATACCATTTCTAAACAGTCCTTTATTGGACGGAAACAACATATGCAAGGCAACACTCATTGAACCAGCTGCCTGCCCAAATATTGTTACCCTGTCTTTGTCACCTCCAAATGCACCGATATTTTCATTAACCCATTGAAGCGCAAAGTGTTGATCAAGTAATCCGAAATTTCCTGATGCCTTTTCATTGTCTATGTCGAGGAATCCGAGAAGCCCTAGTCTATAATTTATTGTCACTACAATAACATTTCCCTCACACGACAATACTGCCCCATCAAAATGATTACTAGAACCTGTTGAAAATCCACCGCCATGTATAAAGAACATTACCGCGTGACCAGAAGGTTCATCGGGTTTCTGGCGTGGAACATAAATATTCAGGAATAAACAATCTTCGTCAGTCTTTTTCTCCACCGGCATAAAAGGATAGCTTTGCTGTGGACACGAGGCTCCAAAATCAGCAGCATTATATGTCTCGGAAAATGGACCGAATGGCTGGGGAGGCTGAAATCTTAAATCTCCAGTCGGCGGTTTAGCGTATGGAATTCCGAGGTATCTATCAACTTGATACGCATTTCTTTGAAATGTTACACTTTTCGTTTCTCCAGTTATCATTCCTAGTTTCGTAGCAACGCTTGGAACTTCTGCTGATTGATATTGATTTATCAGAATCAGGAGAATAGGTAATCCTCTAATATAATACATTTTCCCTACCTAACAGTATAAAACCAAAACTTTTACACAAGTTTGTCCTGTACTCGTGATTGTTTACACTATGACATCCTAAGATAAAAAATACGGTGTTCCATTGAGGCCATCATATCGCCGTTTGGATCAAGAGTGCGATGCAAAGTGAGATATTGTCGTAAAATGTAAAAATATATTGGCAATATTGGTACGCTTGAAGAACGAGTACTTACTTTAAAACTACCACAACTTTGTTCAACACAGAAAAGAAGGGATTTCATCACTTTGACAAAGTTGAATACATCGGTGCACCTCAACGGTAGTTCATATTCATCTCGCTATATCAAGTACTTCTACCACGCGATTTCAGTGGAAATAAAGACAGGCGTGGCTGTCGTGGGGGATGGGTGTTGGGGCGGGGGATGGGGGTGGTCACACCGAATCTGATATTTCCCAATCAAACCCTCAATAATATTAATGTTAAAAGATTTTCTGTTATTTCTAATAAAAGTTGAAAACTTTAAATGAATAAATAATTAGCTATACTGTAAACTAGATACTCGAGTATATCATAACGGAATATATCTAACGATTTGTGAAATATATCTACCGTACTCTGTTATTTTGTTTTAGATTATCAGACTTAACCAGGGTTGGACAATCGAACCCCATCTTGTTATAATTTCCCAAAAGTTACACATTTTATCTCTGTAGCTTTTTTGGCAATCATTACAGTTTTAGTGATTCAGTATTTTGTATGGAAGTAAAAAATACTCGTCTTTTTACAAACTTTGATGACAAATTTCACAATTAGTGCCACTTTCTTTAGGTGATGAGCATCCAGTATTTAAACGTTATAAAACCAGTTTGCCCTTTCTAAAGACGGAAGAATGTTTCACAATTAAGCAATCAACTCTTCGGGTATGTTATAAGAGCAACACCTGCTATGTTAAAATGTTGTTTAAAATGAAATTATTATTATTATTATTATTATTATTATTATTATTATAGATAGATAGATAGATATATATTTATTTATTCAGGTTAAAACACACATATACATAATACAAACACTTAAGCATTTTATATAAAACTGATGACACAATTGTAATAAAATATTTCGGAAGTTTGTCAAACATAAATATCACAGACGGCTCATTAAACTAGAACTGCCACTGTCATGGCGTGAATACCCCCGCATACCACTTTGTCAGAATCAACAGTGGCCATTTAGAGCTCAAGGACAACGTCCTTGCCAAATCTGAGGTTACTAAGCCATTGTTATGTATTCTACATGCTTCAAATGTGAAAATGTAAAAATCAATAAACTGGGGACAGGCATTCTTAAGCAATTGAGGGGAAAACCTTTTTTTAGTCGACCTTTGACCCAGTGACCCTCAAAATCAATAGGGGTCACCTTATAGTCATGATCAACCTCCATGCCAAATATGAAGACTGTGGGTCAAAGAAATATTAAGTTAATGGGTGGACAACCTTTTTGAAGTCAAAGTCCATGTGACCTTGATCTTTGACCCAGTGACCTTAAAATAAATAGGGGTCACCTACTAATCATAACTAACCTCCATGCCACATATGAAGACTGTGTATCAAAGGAATCTTAAGTTATTGAGCGGACAAGCATTTTTAGTCAAGGCCACTGTGACCTTGACCTTTGACCCAGTGTAATAGAAATAAATAGGGTTCATCTACTTTCATGACTAACCTCCATGCCAAATATAAAGACTGTGGGTCAAAGGTTTGTTAAGTTATTGGTTCGACAAACTATTTGAAATCAAGGCCCCTGTGACCTTGACCTTTGACCCAGTGACCTCAAAATCAAAAGGGGTCTTCTACTTATCATGACTAACCTCCATGCCAAATATGAAGACTGTGGGTCAAAAGAATCTTAAGTTATTAGGCAGACAAGCTTTTTATAGTCAAGGCCCCTGTGACCTTGACCTCTGACCCAGTCAACTTAGAATCAATAGGGGTTAGCTACTAATCATGACTAACCTCCATGCCAAATATGAAGACTGTGGATCAAAGGTTTCTTAATTCATTTAATTCATTGGGCGGACAAACTTTTTAAAGTCAAAGTCCCCTTGACCTTAACCTTTGACCCGGTGACCTCAAAATCAATAGGGGTCATCTACTAATCATGACTAACCTACATGCAAAATATGAAGACTGTGGGTCCAAGGAATCTTAAGTTATTGGAAGGACAATCTTTTTGAAGTCAATGCCCCTGTGACCTTGACCTTTGACCTGGTGGCCTCAAAATCAATAGGGGTCATCTACTCTTCATGAATAACCTTCATGCCAAATATGAAGACTGTGGGTCAAAGGAATCTTAAGTTATTGGGCGGACAAGTTTTTTGAAGTTAAGGCCCATGTGACCTTGACCTTTGTCCCCGTGACCTCAAAATCAATAGGGGTCATCTACTAGTCATGACTAACCTTCATGCCAAATATAAAGACTGTGGGTCAAAGGAATCTTAAGTTATTGGGCGGACAAGCTTTTTGAAGTCAAGGCCCCTGTGACCTTGACCTTTGACCTGGTGACCTCAAAATCAATAGGGGTCATCTACTCGTCATGACTAATCTCCATGCCAAATATAAAGACTGTGGGTTAAATGAATCTTAAGTTATTGGGCGGACAAGCTTTTTTAAGTCAAGGCCCCTGTGACCTTGACCTTTGACCTGGCGACCTCAAAATCAACAGGGGTCATCTACTCGTCATGACTAACCTCCATGCCAAATATGAAGACTGTGGGTCAAAGGAATCTTAAGTTATTGGGCGGACAAGAAAAAACCGACGGACGCCCGACGGCCGGACACCCGGACGGCCGGACGGACAAGCTGATGCCAGTATACCCCCCTTACAACTTTGATGTGCGGGGGTATAATAATAAAATATAATACAAAAAAGAAAAACTAAAACTCTTTCTTTCCTTTGACTAGATATCAATTTACCAGTTAAATATAATGTGACGACGTAAGTGGAAGCATGTATAGAGTAGTATGCAATAACCTCGGATTGCCCATGAAAGCCCGAAGGCTTATTTCCAAAGGGGTCCTTGGATATATACTTACTAGAATATACAATATAAAAACAAAAACCTTGAAAAACCAAAACTTCGGAAACTGGAAGATGTCATATAAATAAAGTATTTAACTTTAGTATTTCCTTTAACTTTGCTAAAAGGAAAACAATAAAAATGAAGAGCAATATCTAGTCATACTAGTGAATTTAATTATGATTTCCTAACTGTTCTAGTAAATGGGCCTTCACTGAGCTTTTGTAATCTCCTATCTTATTACTTATTTTATATTTTTTAATGATATTACTTATATTAGGTAAAGTTGGATTATACTCAACAACAAAGGGAATTACACTGCCATCACTTGCTTTATTGTTAGTACACAGGGCCTCATCCTGTGTTAGACATGAAACCTTACTTAGTGCATTATCAATAACATTGATAGGATAATTGATACGGCGATAACGTTTTCCTTGACTGTACGGAATACCATTTTTACAAGACACTGGGTGACAGGAAGAGTATTCTAAATACTGATGATTATCTGTCTCTTTAACATGTAAATCAGTGTGTATAATATTGTTTTTGTCTAATGAAACGTTTACACCTAAAAATGATACGAGTGATTTAGAAACGTTTTGTTTTTTTGTTTTTTTACATCCTTTTATGAAATTTGTATGTGTCATTTTTATTATTAACATTATCACATATGTGACATGATCCTAGTAAATGTTAAACAGTGTCCAAACGAATCTTAAAAAAGAGTGGTTCACATTGCATCAATTGATATTGTTATACTGGATATATGAAAAATATAGTTACTTGAAAATGTGACATGGTTAGTGAAGTTGACTTAATAAACAATACTTGTTAACATTGAAATTTAAAGTTGATATACTGTAGTAAAAGACTGTGCAATTGTTCTTTGTAATTTAAGATTGTTACCGAGTGAGATCAGAGGATATTGTAAGAGCCCTGATTAACCAAAGTTCTAGAAATCATAATGGTGATATTAGTATACCGTAGTTTGTTGTTGACACATTTACTCATGCATGTTACATCGGCAAACATTTATTCAAATTTGTACGTAAATATTATGTGGTTTAAGATATATTTTAAAATTGATTTTATTTACGTTTTACCAAGTAAATGAATGTTGTTTGTTTGCCATTATACACGTTTGATTTAAATGTTATTTACAGCCCGTAAATTTTCTATTTTTTTCTTCACATTACCTGATATCTAGACATTTTGGTATTCATGAAGGTAATTTGAAAGAACCTATTCACATAAAGGATATAGATTTGTATATATTATTTCATATTATTTGTATGCTCTTTTGGGCATTTGATGAGAGTTGTTTCAGTCTTCACTTTGGTAAACAACGAAAAAGCAGCCATGGCCCTTCTATTAAATATAAACAAAAGTGTAATTAATGCTAATTAAGCTACACTGGATCTGTACAAGGTGATTGTCAATAATTTCTTGTATTTCCGGTAAACTACAGAATAACAAGTTCACGACTTATTGATCATGATTTTAATTTTTAAAGCTACATGGTGGACGGCGTAATTAGGTGTCCCTATTAAACCGGTCCATTGTGATGGTAAACATATCAAACCATAGAGTTTATAATACATGGAACAATAATTTGAACCTCCTTAGATGCACCTTTTACTTATATCTCTCAGTAGTATTCTATAATCATATGCATTTTACTTTAGTCATGCCCAAACTGGTAAGGTATAAATTGTAATGATTCCAACATTAGGTAGACCAGTCAGAAAGTCTTCCCTCCCCGTGCATAAACGGATAATGGTTAATGATATATGTACAAGGAGTGTTCAAAAATGACGTAGACTTTAATTATATAAGGCAAAATAGTCAACATAGAGACATAAAACATATACTGTTAATCATCAAGATTATATCAATTTTTTTAATGAGGTTAATGAATACTTTCTGCTTTTTTGCCCTACGCAGAATTCACATGCACGAAATGCTACTTCCGTTACTATTGTATTATCATATTGTAAAAAGGGCTATATTGTTTTTTAATTCGTATGTTATCACAGAATGTTTGTTTTGTACCAATTACATCGATACTTAGAAAACAAATCAATCCCTCTAAAACAGCACGTTCATTACCCAAATGATCACAACGTTCTTGACGTCCTGTCAGTGTAAACCCTGTTGATGTGCTCCGAATTCACTCTCCTTGAATGCCTATTTCTTTACGCAAAGAAATTAGAACTAAACCCTACTCTATGATAAGAATACACCGACATGATCGCTATTTCCATATTAAAGAGTAGGTGTATTGTAATGTTATAGAAGAAATCTACCTAAATTTTAAAGTTTGAAAACCCTTCGTACAGTGGCGTTAAATAAGTCGCTTTCTCATACAGTTATATTTATCAATTAATTTCAAATTTCAGATCACACAAAATTGTATACATATTTGCGGAGCTCTTAATTATTGTTTAGAACCCTTTTAATCCAATCCTCATACACGAAGATTGAAGAATAGAGTCACAAACACCCTCTTAACTTTTCACAAGATTCGAACAAGTGATTAACTTAATTTCAATAATGAACTACATGTTTGTATGTGGGACCAAATGTATGAAAGAAATAAAAACGTCAGACTAGTATGTGATTTCGTTCAGACATTTGACCATGGAATAAGTCAAAATAAACTTACAGATTCCACTTTACATTCAGCTTTATTTTTTTAACTTTCATCCTTAGGGAAAGATCTTTCTCATTTAAAATGAAAAATAAAACTGCCAAATTTTTCATGAACACACCAGGAACAGTAAGATCATTTGTCATTTTTTTCTCAATGCAATTTAATTAACCCTTTTTCAGGTTATCATGTTGTATCTGTTTGAAAGTGGATTGGTCGACAATAAGCACATTTACCATAAGAATTTCAAATATGAGAAGAAAACAATATAAATGAACCATTTGGATATTCTTAAAAACAATTGCTTGAAGAAAAATGTTGATAAAAGTGTAAGTGATGAATATATTGTTCCAGAGCATTATTTTTTATGAAGTGCTATATATAAATATATATATAAATATATATGAATATAAATATTCGTTATATTGGATCATGTCTCACACTATAATAGCATACTAATTATCGACCAATTCACTTTAAAACAAAGTAAACTCAACAAATGCCATTAAAACATGAAAAACATGTTGCAAGACAAACACAATTTACATAAAATTGGACGCAAATGGAAATGTCACGTGTTCACGTGTTTTATTGGAAAATAAATCAATTATCAAAAGTCTCATTATAAATACATTATATAAATATTTGTAAACTTGAAATAACAGTTGATATAAGCATTACAGTGAAGCATTGTATTACTAAGGCAGATGCGAATCAAAATAACAAGTATAAAAGTAGGATGCCATAACAATGAAATATAAATCTACATGTAAATATATATATAGTAATTGGGTACAAAATGATAAAATAATAGGCTGAGAAACCTTAAACCTTTATACTTCTCTCTATTAACCGTGCCCCTTATCTCCAACACAAATCAAACAGACAAACTGGTTGTTTCTATCCCCCAACCCCTTACGTTTCATAGTTCGTCACTAAAGATAGGTCACGTGGCACCTTTGAAGTATTATGCATAGATCCCTGACCTAATACTAATTATCAGATAAGTGGACATAATAAGAATTTCACCACAACATATTTCTTAACAAAAGACCTCATGTCAATGTTTGTAGTTATATCAATTGTTATTCAAATGAAAGGTCAGAGTAGGGATCTATCAATTGGCGGAGGACCCTTTAGTTTTTCCCCTAACATTAGTTCCATCACGGACATACTGGAGTGGACTAGACTAAAAAAACTCACCCACGTAAAGTGTCTCACACATTAAACTGAAAGCCATATACTCTAAATGTTAAAATGTCAGCTATATTACCAAGAGATTACCTTTCCTATAATAACAACCCAGCAAGCACACTATGACATGGCATGCAATTAGATTTAGGAGACAGACATAGTTTCAGATCATCCTGTTACATGTTTATTACTTTTACACTAAATTAAAATATTTAAGATAGTTAAGTCATACAAATAGTAACTTTGTGATTCCATAAACTGAATTACGATGTATATTTTGTATATTTATATATATATGAGAACAAGTAACACACAAGAAGAAAGTCAATCACCATTTAATGAAAATGTTTGAAATTATAAAACCCTACACAAACATACAATTGTATATACACTATACTAGTACAGCCATTATTTACAGTGGAATTCATTATAAGTTTCTTGCCAAAGCTCCCCAGATGATCTTAGCGACCTGAAAACAAACAAGATGGAATGAAATTGTATTTTTACAGAATAAAATTGATATCTATATAATTTTATACTAGTATTTCATAATAAAAAATTTGTTATTTAAAAAATAAAGAAACACCCAAAAATAAATGCCCTAACTATAAGTCATAATTGTACATAATTATCATTCAGGGATTTTTTCCAGGATTTTGGGAACATGACCCATACCCATGGAATTGGAAAGTTCAACGATGTTTGTTAAAAAGTGGGAAAAAATGCATGACTGAAATTTTGCAGTGATTAAATGAATGCAAACAGTCACTGTCTATGATAGCATCTTCAAACATTTTAACACTTATTACAGTGAAGAAGCCCTTATTTTCAAAGATTTTAGAATTCTTTATTTAATATTTTCATTTTGCAACTTTCAATCGGGATTCTTTTCCTGTGAATTGGGAAAATAATATACTATTTTTATTTGGGAATATGACCCAATAACTGCTATAAAATAAGCAAAAAAAATCCCTGTCATTTAAATTTAGTAGGAAAAAGCTGTTTTTCCATAAAAAAAAAACCCTCGTGTGAATTATGTAGGAAGTATTTCCGTTCATCTATCACATTTGCATTAATATTGCCGATTGTTTAAAAATTAATGTATTTCTAAAGAAGCCTTTTAAATGGATACAATGTAAAAAGTAAGTAATGATATGTCTTTATGAGAATGAAAGAAAGAAAGAAAGAAAGAAAGAACGAGTAAATACGCGCATCACGTGCACTTACTTGACTATGTCAGCAAATGATTGCCACAGTGGCTTTACTATATACGGTACGTCATGTTTCTCACATAGGGATTTCACCAGTGGTGCTATCTTATATAAGTTATGCCGAGGCATTGTTGGGAATAGGCTGAAAACACAACATTGTTAAATGATTAACAATAACCAACGATAATTAAATAATTCTGATAACTTTGTGAATAATCATTTAACGATCTTTTCTTCTAATAATAATAATTACATGGTAAGCTGATAAATAGACAGAACACTACATCAATGATGTTACTTCAAGTCACTGTCACCTCACTGTCACGGTGCTGAAACCTCAGTCATGCCTAAGTCAAGTCACTGTCATGGTGTTGTAACATCAGTGATGTTTACATAAAGTCATTGTGACGGTGTCGTTACATCAGACATGTCTATGTTTAATCACAGTCATAGTTCTGTAACATCATAAAGAACATAAAGTCATCGTCACCATGCTGTAACAGTTCTATAAAATCAGTCCTGTCTACATCAAGTCATCGTCACGATGTTGTCTCGTCGCTGATGTCTAAGTAAAGTTACTGTGTAGTTCTAACCATATAATCACAAATAAAATTAATTCTTTCAATGATCTTGTTAAATGACATGTCACTTACTGATGTTCTATTTGGAAGTTTAGATGCCCTGTAAACCAATCATTGAAGAAAGATTTTTCAATGTCACATGTTGCATTGAGTTGTAACTGGAGCCATGGACTCGCTTCATCCGTCTTTATTGTCATAGGTATATGGTTTGATTGTGACACCCATGTGAACCAATGACTCTCCATGCATCTAAAATATAATGTTCATTCATTTAGTTTATATAAATACAAGTGTTATTTATCAAACTGCATTATAATAAATCTAGTTTCTTTTTAAAGGCAAAGATCCAGAGTCACATCACGTGATATCACAATATACTGGTTAGTTTTTCATAATACTTAAATGATTTGAAAAGTTCAGAATAAAATTTTATACATGTAAATGTCAAATGGCAGACACTGACTATTTTTTGTAAAATGGCTTTAATGGACGTTATTCAGTGTGTGTGAGTAAAGTGACCTTTAAATATATAACTATATAAGTATATACAATACAGCAGTAAAGGTGAGTTATAATAAAAAAGAAATATACCGGAAATGATATACAGAAAGTAAAATTTTATATATCACCTCATAGCAATAAATGAGTAGAATACAACAAGGGAGATAATATATTAACTCTAAAAATAAGTAGTAGCGCAAGAGAGATAATGATAAAATCACCTCATTGTAAAGTAATGTGCTATTGCTCCTCCAACGCCAAGTAACGGTATATGCAGGTAAAAATGTATTAGGTAATACATTAAACATATACTCAACTCCTGTAAAAAACAAAAACAACAACATTTTACTTGATTATGAAAATATAATATTTTCATTAACTAAAGCATCAAGGTATCCTGATCTGACTATTGTTATTAACCTCACAGATATATATACCATGTTTTCAGTAGACGAATTAAGACTTAATTAAAACATCCAGTGCTTAATATATATGCTAACAATCAGTCATGATTTAACAGTGATAAAAGATCTATAATTAATGTTTAAACGTACGAATCATTGGGGAAGGGGGAAGAGAACGGTACAAGAAAATTGGAAAAACAAAACTTGATGAACAAATATGATGGAAGATAGGCGAATTCAAGTGCGATGACGGTACATTTATTGTCTATGCATATATAACTTCCCATGTCCTTAAGTGAGCAAATACATACAATTTGAAGGAGGCTTAAGCCAAACATTTCAAAAACCGGGTGACATACAGTAAGTTAGATAGCCTCGTTTTTCACTGATAAATTCAAGTACTTGTTTAAATCAATCTAATCTAAGGTTACTATCGACCATCTCTCAGGCTATAGGCGATATTATAGCATTTAAAACATTCATCAAGGTGGCTGACGGAAGATCGTACAGTCTTATATCTTAAGTAACTCAGAACATTAAGCCTAATAGTGGCAGTTCTTTTTCAAAAGAAAAGCCATTCTTATCGGTTAATCCAAAATTCCTGTTTCGAAGTTGATAACCCAAAGGTACATGAATATTTTTTAGTGAGAAAAGCTACAGATTAATTCAGGCAGATAATTAACTAGGCATGCAAGTATGCATACAACATGTTTATGAACTTTAAGTGAAATATTTCTAGAAAAAAGTGTTTCCTTAAATAATTTAGTTTATACTGAATAAGAAACTTAAAAACAGTCAGACTTGAGTCCATTACAAAAATCTGTATCAGATTGTGGCAATGTAAAATGCGGTTGTTTCCGGTGTAAAATCAAGTCATCATTATTTATTCAGTTTCATTAAACACATGTATTTGTTTCCTTACGGAAGAATAACTGATAGATCGCACAGGTAGTTGTAAACAAGCGAGTGAGCTAATACAGATAATTAAATGTGGTTTTCAAATGACCCTCTATATAGCTACCTGAAACTCCGACGAATATAAAAAGACAGTCTGATTTATGTTTCAGTCAAGGTTGCAAATCCAATTTATTTTCATTATGTATGAACATAAGAGCTGAAATGACGTATTTAATTAAATGAATGTAGATTTAATAAACACTTACCTTTTTGTGGTTAAAATTATGTTTTAACTTTTTACACAGTGCTAGTCTGATAAGTGGAGAATTCTCATTGGAACAAAATTAAATTCCAACCAATGAAAACAAGCGAATGAACAATTTTGAGTGGATTCCTTCTAACAAAATTTAACTATAAACAGATTTTTCACTATATTATATAAAAGTAAAAAAGTACACCTGACTGCTTACCGTTTGTTTGGGTTGTTGTTTTTTATTCCCATATCAAACGAAGATGATTCACAAGGACACGAAACCCTTATCACATAAAATGCTACTCACATAACGTGAAAGTGTCTTTGTACAAAAAAGCTTTTGTAATTGTGTTTAACATATGATAGTTTTAATTGAATATTTTAAGTATTTGAACACTCACCTTCCATAATCTTCTTGTAATTTGAAACCTAAATAACATAATTTGAAAGTAGACTGGAAAGAGCAGCGGAGGTCCAACTGAAAAAATATATTATAAAATGTTATTAGTTTACCCACCGAAATAAGATTTGTTACCCACCGGAATAAAACCATATGGGCGAGCATATATTTCAATTAAAAGAAAATGACTGAATATAAACCATTGGGGAGCCGTGAGGTCATGGGCTGGATGACCCGCTCACGCAAGGCATGTTATGCGCATCAAATGGTTCATAGGCGAATTTGGTAAGCCTCTGGCATGCTAGACACAGATTATGCCGCTAAGTCCACCTGGACTCAGCATAGGTCCCCTGCTGTGTTAATGTTTCCTCAGTTGCGCGTTCCAGTTCGTGCTCCCTGTTACGTACAGAGCCTACTGAGGGTGCGACCGACCGCTGGGCGGGATAACCTGGCAGGGGCGGTGGTCAGCCTCCCATGAGATGCGGCATACATGGCCCATCGGCGTGTGGATATGCCCTGGTGCCCATCAACTGACCTCCTACTACTGGGTTAAGTAGAACCACCACTGACTTGTGGTTCGTCGTTGGATCGGCGAAGGCGAAGGGTGAGGTACCCCCTACAGAACCCCTAGAGAGTTGAAATCAGCGGTGCCGGGCCATTGGCACTCTCTAACAAACCACAGCGCCATGCACCTACGTAAATATTACACGATCATCTAGTGTTAGACGATGTGGTGCTGGATCTTTGGACTCCCTCCAGAGAGATTCAGTGCCGGGCTCCCAGCCTCGACAGAGTCCACCCCAAGCTACTGGGGGTCCCTCCTCCAGACATATCGAGAGGAGAAGACAAAAAGGCTACAGAAAGCCACGGAGGATGAAAGACCAAAAGCAAACAAGAGGGCCATGATGGCCCTAGATCGCTCACCTGACCCATCAAACTCATCCAAACAATTACCTAGACAAGCATTCTGACCAAGTCTCATGACAGGTGAGTCAAAAATGTGACCACTACAGTATTAACAAGGATTATCCATATTTGAGCAGTGTGACCTAGTTTTTTACCCAGGTGACACATATTCAAACTTGACCTAGAAATCATCAAAACAAACTTTCAGACCAATTTCCAGGATACTTGGATCAAAACAGTAGCAACTAGAGTGTTAACAAGATTTTTCTATTTTTAGCTCCGGTGACCTAGTTTCACATGCGATTTCGAACTTAATTACCTAGACAAGCATCCTGACCAAGTTTAATGATAATTGAGTCGAAAATATGACCACTACAATGTTAACAAGGTTTTTCAATATTTGGGCGGTGTGACCTAGTTTTTCATCCAAGATGACCCACGTTCGAACTTGACTTAGAAATCATCAAAATAAACTTTCAGACCAATTTACAAGATATTTGGATCAAAACAGTAGCCACTAGAGTGTTAACAAGGTTTTTTTATTTTTAGCTCCTGTGACCTAGTTTTTCATCCGAGATGACCAATGTTCGAACTCATCCAAGCTATCAACTAGACAAACATCCCGACCGAGTTTGATGATGATTGATGCAAAAATGTGACCGCTAGAGTGTTAACAAAGTTTTTCTATTTTTAGCTCTTGTGACCTAGTTTTTCATCAGAGATGACCCATGTTCGTACTCATTCGAGCTATCAAATAAATAAGCCTGAGTAAGTTTGATGATGATTGAGGCTCAAATGTAATCGCTAGAGTGTTAACAATGTTTTTCTATTTTTAGCTCCAGTGACATATTATTTCATCTGAGATGACCCATGTTCGAACTCAACTGAGCTATTACCTGGACAAGCATTCAGACCAAGTTTGATGATGATTGATGCAAAAATGTGACCGGTCGGATGTTAACAAATTTTTTCTATTTTTAGCTCCGGTGACCTACTTTTTCATCCGAGATGACCTATGTTCGAACTCATCCAAGCTATCACCTAGACAAGCATCTTGACCAAGTTTGATGATGATTGATGCAAAAATGAGACCGCTAGAGTGTTAACAAGGTTTTTCTAGTTTTAGCTCCAGTGACCTAATTTTTCATCAGAGATGACCCATGTTCGAACTCATCCGAGCTATCACCTAGACAAGCTTTCTGACAAAGTTTGTTGATGATTGATGCCAAAATGTGACCGCTAGAGTGTTAACAAGGTTTTTCTATTTTTAGCTCCTGTGACCTACTTTTTCATCCGAGATGACCCATGTTGGAACTCATCCAAGCTATCACCTAGACAAACATCCTGACCAAGTTTGATGATGATTGAGGCAAAATTGTGACCGCTAGAGTGTTAACAAGGTTTTTCTATTTTTAGCTCTTGTGACCTACTTTTTCATCCGAGATGACCCATGTTCGAACTCATCCGAGCTATCACCTAGACAAACATCCTGACCAAGTTTGATGATGATTGAGGCCAAAATGTGACCGCTAGAGTGTTAACAAGGTTTTTCTATTTTTAGCTCTTGTGACCTAGTTTTTCATCCGAGATGACCCATGTTCGAACTCATCCGAGCTATCAACTAGATAAGCATCCTGACCAAGTTTGATGATGATTAAGGCAAAAATGCGACCGTTAGAGTGTTAACAACAAAATGTGAACGGACGGACGACGGACGGACGACGGACAATCATCGATCCTAAAAGCTAACCCTGAGCATGCTCAGGTGAGCTAAAAACTTAAAAGTAATGCATTGGAATGCAGAAGGGGTCTATAACAAGAAGACTGAACTGCAGCACTTTCTTCATGAGAGAGACATTAATGTCTGCTGCATTCAGGAAACACACCTGCAACCTGCTAAATCCTTTAAGGTCAGAGGATACCAGTGCTTCAGAAGTGACAGGGTAGGAAGAAAGAAAGGAGGAATCTTGACATTAGTCCGGAACAACATCAATGCTTTCCAGTCTAAAACGCATACAGATGACTCCGAATTCCAGGTACTTAGCCTTAGAAAGAACGATTTCAGTCTGACTCTTGTGAACTTCTACTCCCCACAGGACAAAAATCTATCCCTTGACAACATACCAACAGATGATACCAATTTCATCATTGTAGGTGACTTCAACAGACACAAAGCTGGGGATATGACCACATTGACAATCGAGGAGATGAAGTGAAAACCTGGCAAGATGGTAAGAAGTTGATATTGATAAACAAGCCTGATGATCAACCAACATTTTACTCTTATTATGATGGCACACCACAACAACTTCTGACCTCGCCTTCTGTACTGACGACCTACACGGGCACACTACAAGGAAAGTTTCTGAACAACTAGGAGGTAGTGATCATCGACCAATCCAGCTCACTCTTGACAAATCTATTTCTTGTTCTTTAAGCTCTCCCAGATGGAATTACAAGAAGGCCAACTGGACCTTATACGCATCGGAGAGTGATAACCTCTGTAAAGGTATCAGAGTTGAAGGAAGAAACATTAACAATGTTGTCAAAGACTTCAACAAAAGTGTCCTCAGCTCAGCACATAAGGCTATCCCAAGAGGGTCTAGGGTGGACTACAAGCCATACTGGAGTGACGAGTTGGGTGAACTTCAAAACAAACTGTCTCAAGCCAGGGAGGAAGCAGAATCCAACCAATCACAAGAGGCTAATCTCAAACTGCAACAAGCAAAGGCCAAATTCCTCAGATACAAGCTAGAAGCACAGGAAAAGCTGGAAGAACAAAACAGCCTCAGTGAACCTTGAGCGAGATGGCCGTAAGCTGTTGAGATTAACGAAACAGCTAAATGATGACAAAGACCAAGCGAGAGGCCCAGTCACCCTGGAGGAAGAGGGTGAAATGTTGACTGGTATACCGGCAGCCAATGTCTTTGCCCACAAATACAAGGATGCAAGTGACATCCCTGTCAACATAGAACAACAACGAAGGGCTCGGAGAGAGCAAAGAGAAAGGAAAACAGACAGGGAAACATCACATCATATGAACCAGCGCCTGACACAGCACGAACTCAAGACAGCGCTCAGGAAGCTGAAGACCAAGAAATCTCCAGGACCAGATGGTATCACCAACGAAATGCTTATCCATCTAGGGCCTACAGCAATGAGCAAACTCCTTCAGATTTATAACAACAGTTGGAGTCAAGGGCAACTTCCGCAAACATGGAGAGAGGCGGTCATGATCCCCATTCTCAAGAAAGGGAAGGGCCCGAAGAAGGCTGCAAGCTATAGACCTATCTTCAAAGCAAAGAGCTGGGAAAGTCTTGATTGGAAGTACTCCTTTGGCTGAAGTTGATGAAGCCACTTACCTTGGCGTGACTTTTGACAAAAGGCAAACATGGAGAACTCACATAAATCATGTAGAAGGTAATGGAGGAAACTTGCTATCATGCGTAAGCTAGCTGGTACAACATGGGGAACTAATGAAAAGATACTCAAGACAATATATCAAGGCACAGTGAGACCCACCATGGAGTATAGCTCATCAACTTGGGCAACAACAGCCAAGACAAATCAGCAGACCCTAGACAAGGTACAAAACCAAGCTCTATGTATCATAACAGGAGCCACAAAATCTACACCTATTGCCTTCATGGAAAATGTCATTGGTATACAGCCCCTAAAGGAAAGAAGACAGGCCAAGATGCTCCTTCAGGCAGAGAAGTTCAAGTGTATCCCTGATAGTCCCATGAAAAGCAGACTGGCAGGATATACAAAGAACAGGCTCAAGCGAAGCAGCTTTGTCCATGAAGCCAAAAAACTGGACAGAAAATTTGCACCAGAGCTAACTATACCTACCAATCCCTTGAGCATAAGAGACATACTAGACCCGTTGACAAATGACTTGTCTGGTATTAAGGTGAAACTCGACATCCCGCAGCTTGAAAGTGGTAAACAAGAATGTGAGAATATCAAAAAAAGTCTTATGCTTGCCATGATCAACGAAGACTACCCTAAGTGGACCCATGTCTTCACGGATGAGTCAGTCACAAGAGCAATCATACACTCATCAGGATATCCAGAAACACACCATATGGCCACTGGGAAGCACTGCAGCAACTTCAGAGCAGAGACTGAAGCACTCATGAAGGCAGTCTCCATGATCATAGACTCGTCAGAAGCTGTCTCTTCAGTGGTCTTTCTCACCGACGCACGATCAGTCCTGGAAGCCCTGATCAACAACAAATCACCAGACCTAGCCAGAGCAATGAATGAACTCAGCACCATTTGCAACGTTACCATACAGTGGATACCAGCACACTGTGGAATTACTGGCAACGAAGAAGCTGACCAATTGGCTAAATTTGGAGCACAGTCAGAGCAACCAGATGTCCAAGTCTCATACAAGGAGAAAGTCACCATCATCAAAGCACTAACAAAGCCAAGACAAGAGCTTGATGCATATCACTCCTTGAACCGGCCAGAACAAGTGATGATGGTGAGACTACGCTCAGGACATAACAGACTTAACGCACACATGAACAAAAAGTACCGACTCGTTCAATCTCCAATGTGTCCGTGCGGAGAAGAAGACCAAACTGCAGAGCATGTCCTCCAAAGATGTAAGCGACACGACCAGGAGCGAGCTGCGACGTGGCCTCAGGAAACAACCCTCCAACAGAAGCTTTATGGTGATGTTGAGGACCTGAGACAGACCACATCCTTCATCGTAAATACTGGTGTAGTCGTGTAATTGCGAACGCCAGTAAGTAAGTAAGTAAGTATAATAAACCATTTAACATGTAAACTATATTACGCATTGCAGTTGGCTTGTTATTGGTGTGATAAATAGTATAGAACAAAGTTTATGCTAAGTAATGTACATCAATCAAACTTAAACTGTGCATTAAACTTTATCTCTGCTGCATGTAGTGTACAAACATTGAAAAAGAATACTTCTAAAATACCAGTATGAACGAAGCACTTTTCACTTTTATTATGTTACAGAGACATTTCTCGGGAATCCACCATACGATTTTGGGAACAACTTATAAATTCTACTACAATTCCTTATGTAACTAATTTAGTTTAATAATTCATTACGCCATGAAAATACTACATCTGGTGAATTTTACATAACAGCCCGTGTCGTAAGATATTTCCTTAGATATAGATTTATAACTTTTAATGCAAAATCTGATCACTGGAAACATTTAAGCAATTTTCTAGCCTCTAATTTACCAGGAGTAATCGGAGCTAATGCCAGTTCACTGCTTTCTGGATTAGCTGATAGGTATATGGAAAATATATATATTAATATAAACTTACTAGCAAAGAAGTACTTGTGCTGTAGATTGAATGGCATACTTGCTTTTCCTTCCTTCGCAACCTAAAAAATTCATTTGCCATAAAGATGTCAAAAATACTAGTTAAACGATAAAGTCCTTTCATCTCATTAATTGCTCTCCCACTCATACATTCCAATTTATAATATTTTCAAATGCTTGGACTAAATATACTAAAGATACGATGTCTCTGTCAGTAATAAATGCCCAATTAATGAGTGAAAATCACTTTTTGTGTTCGAATTTAAATGAAAACTATGTAAAATTCAAAATTAATAATGAAAAATAAAAGCATTTTACCTGGACGGGCATAACATCCCCAACAACAAAAAGTTTATCTAAACGAACGTCCGGATCTTTATCCATCTACAAATATAAAACAGAGAAATGTTTCGTTTATTAGAAGATTTATATATAATAATAAGTTATGAATATGTAGTTAATTATAATTTGCAAATAAATTTCTCAAATTCAGATTGGTTTAAATATTTAGTATACTGTGTAAAGAACCGAATCACGCACAAATAACAATGTATTTCCATATCAAAGACGGTCAACTTCGTGTGTGCAATTATTTTTATTGCGTTTTGTTTATTATGGCACATTTCTACAAGTGTCATTACCTCATTTTTTTTAAAAATTTACCGCAAATGATGACTTCATACTTTAATTAATTACTTTGTATTGCGCAGCGTTAGTATAGTCTTTGAGAGCATGTGTCTCTTCCCGCGCTTTTTTTGAAAACAGTTTTCTTATTGTCGTCATTAACAATTTGCGTTAAACAAGTACTGACGGGATATACGGGAAAATATAGCCTTCCTGACATAAATATAACCCTCAATTAGTGCTTCAGGTCATATTTTTCTCATTCGTATTGTATTTTTACGAATAGCCTGTCAGCAACTTAATACATACTGTATTAATCTTATCGTGATTACTTCCCTTTACATATTCCTAATTTTGGAAAAGATTTGTGTTGGTTTGATCTATCGCCGAAGATGTTTAAATTTTCAAACAATGGCTATAGGCCGTCAATTTGTATTAAAAGCTTCATACACTTGAAACTCTGAAAAACAATATCCTGTGGCAAAAAAAATATCAGGAGCTGCAGACAGGTGTTGCTCCTGAAAATTAAAGTTCTTTGGGAAAACTTTGCCGGAAGTTATAAGAGTGCCGCTCTGTATGTGAAAACTTTAATTATTAAAAAAGAACTGCCATTGATTATTGATTTAGTTGATTCTGATAATGTCTACTCAGGAAATAACTTGAGATTTTATCTACCAAAACTAGTGATGAATAAATCGTTTGTGTTTATATGTACACGTAATTATGGTTGCAAAACAGAATAAACTGTTAGCACAATGCACAAGGGACATAAAATAATCAAGCACGATCTAAACTTCATAATGCAAATAACTAATTATTTATGAAAACTTTGTTCAGGAAAACAAATTCAAACTTTGTAGTCAAACAATCAGTCTACATGCTGCAGCGATGTTTAACATATTAATAATTCACGACTGTCAACCATTTAAATCCAATTAAATGAAACACCTTTCTCAATTAAATCATTAAATTGCTTAAATATCACCACCTTCTTATAGAAGTTTAACTATCCATGAATAACCGATCATGTGATACATCTACATAGAGGAATGGGGCATCATAGAGGAATGGGGCATCATAGAGGAATGGGGCATCATAGAGGAATGGGGCATGAATTTCCTGTATATATTGGTACCCATCGATATTGGAAAACTATTCAACGGTCTGTATATACACACACAAGTAAATAAAATATTATTGAAGAAGGGCGTTTATGACATTGGACATTCTTAACCTTTAAGTACATCTCGGTCTTATCTAAATTAAAGCCACTAAGTATGGGGTAGAAACTGTTACACAAAAGATGGGGTTATTCTGTTTGTGTGCCATGTCTTCTTCTGGTAATTTATTTATTTTATCAAATGAAAAGTAATTAAAAATTTTTAACCGGCTGGTATTTTAAATTATACGCTTGCAAATTCTACATTAGAATACGGCTACTTTATATGGTGACAAATAAGAATCAAATAAGAATACTAGTATGTCAGCAAGGCTTAATGTAGCTGAATAAGTTAACAATTTTTGCATATTTCATTCAATATATCCTGATTAAAATGGTATTGATAATTTATCTATTTGGCAACCACAATTATAACAATAAGTTTCCTTTCAATCTCTAAAGAACTTTTTGTTGGCTATTTCGGTCTTAAATACATATAGTTATCAAAACTCTGTAACATTAATTGGAGGAAGACATGGCTAGAATAACTTTATATTTGAGTGACAGTACCTAGCCTAGGAGAGATAAACATTAATTTGAGCAGTATACTTTTATCAATACAAATATGGGTATATGTGCTTAGTTTGAATAATATGAGAAATCATGTTGATGTCAATGAGAGGAAAAAAATATGAACAAAAGAAGGATTTTTGAAAATAGAAATGAACAAATGTTTATGTAATTGTTATGTAATATATTAAAGAAATGTTGTTTTGTTTGTAAGCACGTGTTGTTTAACATGTAACAAGGGTAGTGCACGAATAAAATACTGACCACATTAGGCTTAGCGTGATGTTGATAGTGTAAGTTATTCCACCAACTAGACGAACAACCCTGAAAACAACAAAAATGTTACCAATTAGTAAAAACTTTTTCATTTCTAAACAAGTAAACGTTATCAATATTAACTCGGTGTTGGTAAAAGACAGCATTCAATAAGTAAACAAGGGCAATCGGTGTTCACATGTGTCGCCTGATGATAGTCAATTAAGCAATTGTAATGAGGAGTGAATGGCCAATTTATTCCATATAAGTCGTGGCTACTTTGTTGCATGTTGCAGCTACTGTGTAGCAAGACTGGCATTAACATAAACAGCCCAAAACCTTTTTTTTTTCATTCAAAGGTCATAACTTAGCTAAAATCATTTATATAATGCACAACTAAACTTAGTACTGATCATTCCTGTAAGGTTTGTCTGAAGTTTGCACCTGAAGTTTTTTGAGGAGTAATCCGGACAAGTTTTGTGACAGACTGACGTTAGAAACGAAACATTACTTATGTTGCTACTCCACTGACCTATCTATTGTTCATTTTAGCCACATAAAGGAAAATAGCCACATATAAGCCTTACGGAATAAATAACATCAACGAAGAAGTACAGTTTCCTATTGTTCTCGTAGCTACATTTAAGTATAGAAATGTTAGCTCGGACGGACAGACAAACAGACGATCGAGAAGTGATCCCTATATGTGACCGCAACTCTGTAGCAGGCGACACATCAAAAGATAAACAAAAATATCTATCTATAAATTATTCACTTTTTAGGAGTGTACAGGTCTGCCTTATCAATATCAAGGGTGTCCTGTGTATTTCGAACGCCTTTAAATGTTGAATTTAAAAGTTCAAAAACTGCTGCATTTCAGTGAGCACGTTCGTGTGTCGACATTTAAATGTGCACGTTCACGAAATGGTAATGATGTAACATGTACATTATTAAATCTTGAATTTAGCTATCTTATGAATATTGGTGCTACTTCCAAAGTGCCCCATACTTGAAACAATATACTAATGTTTATATGTGGTCATACCCTTAATTCACTTAATCGCCCTAACAGTGTCAATTTGTCCCAAAAACATCCCTCATGCAAAACCCCAAAGAAACAAACCTGTACAGGTAACATTAAGTGATATGTTTGAAATATTACCTTAAAGAATGTCAAAATGAAATGATGAAAGTAATGGTTGGCCTTGGAAGTCTTGAACACAGACAAGTGTCCAAAATCATGATGTAACCAACCCGCTTGTGTCTGTAATAAAAATAATAAGCAATCATTTAATAATGTCGCATCAAATTACATGAAAACGCTCTTCAATTACTACATGAAGCTAGATTTCTTTTATTATATAACTAAGAGAATTAAAAATAACGAATGGATATCGCATGGATATCGCTTATATTAATCGGTAAATATTTAAATAGCCGTACAAGTAAATTCGGACGAGATTTATTGACTATCTGTTAACATAACAACTAATCACTTAAAGCAAAGAATACACCTATATAGCAACCCAGATGATACAGTTTGCTTATCTAAAAAAAATAACAACAACTATAAATGTCATCTTATTTCTTTCTGCTTTATTGTATCTAAACAACTAGAATGATTATACTTTTGATTTGGGAAGAGAGAACCGAGACTTGATACATTAGTTTCCTTTAAAAATATGCCTATCTCGTATATAGAGAAAGACTTGTAGCTGTACAAAATACTGTATGAAAACGTCAATGTAAAACATGTTACAATATGTTACATTGGAATAACGATTTTGGACATTACATTTATATATCCAAGTTTATTGTAACGTCTGCTATAAATAAATACCTCTTTGTCAAACTGAATTCAGGATGGACAGGAATATATAGAATATGAAAATGTTACAAAAATGACGAAATATTTCTTACCTGTGCAGTTGCATACATAATTAGGGAAGCTACAACTGTCCATAAATGTACACCATACCATAAAAATACCATGTATGCCAGAACTTGAAGTATTAGAATATGAGCTAAAGTTACCGAGAAAAACAGGTAGCTGGGCTCGAATAATTTCTGGAAGAAAATGAAAACAATGCTTACAAATAAGGGGAAAATTAGTTTTAACATGGTATAAAAATCTATAATTGTAAAGGTGATTTTGACATTCGGAGTCTCGTGTTCACTTAATGCCAAATTTTAACGGAAAACAAGTTATTTTAACTCTCAATAGAAAAATTGTAGTTGTGAGTAATTTTACGTGTTTCCTATCATTATGAGTTTGTTAAATTAAAACCTACCATTTTTATAGCCGTTTCTTTTAATTTTCTGAAATCTTTATTCATTTCATGGTCAACGTAACTTTCTACAGGGCCTACGTGAATTGGTTTAAGGAATTTTTTCACGTGTTCCAAGTTGTTATGGAATGCACCGAACGCTTCCTGAAATGTAAAAGAATAATTTATTTATCAACATTTCGTTTAAATTCGTTAACTTCGCTACTTTCCGTATCTTATACTCATTGTGGATAGTTTGGTTATATTTTGATACTTAATTGTTAATAATACATTTTAACGAACATGATTGTGATGAATTTATTGCCTTATGTCTATTTGATTCGCAAAAGCTACTATATTACAATGTTTTGTACGCCTCGGCGACGGACAATGCACGTGACGACATGATAGTGTGATTTAAGTTAATGGATATGAGCCGCGTCACGACAAAATGGGTTTGCGACCAGCATGGATCCAGACCAGCCTGCGCATTCGCGCAGTCTGATCAGGATCCATGCTGTTCGCTTACCAACCTTATTACAAGTAGAGAAACTAATAGCGAACAGCATGGGTCCTGATCAGACTGCGCGGATGCGCAGGCTGGTCTGGATCCATGCTGGTCGCAAACCCACTATATTGGTTTTGTCGTGACGCGGCTCATATGAGGTGTTGAGATGTTACTATGAAAAATCTGGCGTTACAAGGAGATGTTTGACATGACAACTAATAATGAGTTAATGTAATTTCAAGCCAGCATGTGTTGAAACAATAGTTAGATAGATTGATAGATACTGCAACGACCACCTTATAACTTTTAATAAATATTTCATTAAAACAACACATTTGAATAAAATGATAATTGTCTTTATGACAATGCTTGCATTTAGCTAACTTGCCATTGATCACGCTGCAAGTTCTAACCCCGGAACGTCTACAGCCCTATCTACAGACCTACCAATAACCCTGTCACCAGTCAAATATTGTTAAACAAAAAGTGTATACTAATATAAAAGCAGTGTGTTTTTTCGTCTGTATGGATATATCGTTAAAATATGTAACTGGTTTGTCCTTCACTGAACAATAAAAACAATTTTCTCTAATTCATTCCTTACGATTGATTACATACAACTTTTTCAAAACTCTTTGTGACGGCCAGTGATTGTTTAGTATGGTACAAGTGTTTGGTTTCCGTTAAGATTTCTACCATTAATAGAGCAATAAATCGATTTATTTCAGACACTAGTGTCATTTCGTTAATGTGTACATTACAAGGAAAGAACAATATTGACAATATGATTTCGAAATAATCTATCTAATTATACTTCTTTAAGTTAACACAATAATCTTGTATCAGACTGACATTGTTGTACTCCGTCTACTAGATCATAATGAAGACGTGACCATACGTGTATTTATTTTCTATTATACAATTTAAATAATAAATCAATTTAATGCTTATTCAAACTTTATATTGAAGTAGGTTACACTTGTATTGTATAACTGTCAATGTCGCGCAATCTTGTAAAGGTCATAAATTGTTACGAAAACGATAAGCCATTTGCATTGTATTTGCTATGGGAACTTTGCATTTCATGGTTAGATAACACAACAAAAATTTCATTTCATGGTTAGGTAACACAAATATAAATGTTCTATTTTTTGCAGATCAGAACGTTTTTCTTTACACCTGCTTTTTTTTGCCATAACGCTTTTTTTTTAAAGTACTTAAAACAAGTGATTTGTATGGATTTTTTTTTTGAAATGTGTATGTTTAAATAGACCTTTCTTTATATATTAGAGATAATAGCACTTAAGTATTTAGTTTATAAGTTACGATGCATTCATTTGTATTTAAAGAAGCTTTTAACACAGATATTCCTATTGACATTTTATACGAGATAACAATACCAAAACAAATCGATGAAAAATCAATGCAATACTGTAACACGTCTTTCTCAGATAGTTTGATTTTAATCCTGCTATACAAGTCCTAGACTTAATATGTTAGTATTGCGAATATCATTAACACCCATATCTCAAAGGAAGATCTAAATGGCGTTTTTTTCTTTCTTCGCTTCGATACGTGTCTGATAAATTACGTGTACTCATGTAAGTTGTGTGCAAACTATTCCACATGTGTACAAACTATTAATTAAGGTGTGCTATAACAGTTAAATTCCACCTCGGATGTTGTAAAATTGACAATTAAACATAGTACTTAACATTTATAATTTTAGACGATATTTCTTTACGGTTCAGAAAATAGTTCAAGGTCATATATTATTTGACATTTGCAAACTTTGCGCGTAACTGATAACAGTTAAAATGTATTGAATATGTAACTTGAAGTAGGAAGGGCGTACTTTAGATGATAAGAAACTTCTTGTTGTAGTATTTAATGAGCTATCACGATTTGTTATCATATTTAAAAACACAGCGACTGTTAAACCCGGAAATTTATCACTAACATGTCATTTTTATGCTGAACAGTTTTCATCAAAAGGCGTATCCCATTACTACATGTGTAGTAATAATGTGTAAAACTGCTGCAGACAGCATAAAATAATATCCCTATGGTGGCTGATACACGCCATTATGTAGTTTTGCCGTCTTATATTTGTTTTTTATTTTATTTTTTTTTTTTTTTTTGTTATTACTTTTTTATTATTGCATTTTCATTAGTATTTCGCATTGTTGCTTTTCCGCATCTTTGCGTTCCGATTACACATTGCAGATTTATATCATACTGGATAAGAGTAAGTTGATTAACAAGTGAAACAATGAAAGTACAAAAGATTTTAATAACCAGTACATGTATTAAAATTTCATTTACATTTACTTAATATCACATTTTGTAAGCCCTCTCCGTTGTTATCCTTGTACAAGCAGAACGCGACAATACAAACAAAGCTAAATTGCAATAATGCACCAAAGGGAAAATGAGAAAATGTGAAAAATACACTTCGTCGTATCTTTGTGTTTGCAAATCTGCGCATTTTTTCCGCGATAAAGCAGGCACGACAGATTTAATGCAAAACACGACAGACACACTTGGTGTAGTTGCCTTTCGTTTGTCGCCTTTCCGCAATTCCAGATTTTGTGGCAAAATAAAGCACAATTACGACACATGGCGAAAATCAGCTTCCATATTATGCAAGAAGAATAATGAATCTGCTACAGTATATGTTTGTATTGCTTACATGATTTCTCTGTATCATAAATACACGTGTAACAGCTGTGATTAGTTCAATCATTAAAATGCAAAATATAGCAAGAGTATTTCAACAGACTATCCTGTTTAAACCAATACCCATTCTAGTCGTCTATGTAACCAGTACATTTCTTCATAGCAGACCATGTAGCTATTGGTGAGAATCATTGAAAAAGTGTGCTTCAAGAATGATTAATATATTAACTGTCAGATATAAAACTAGCACAATATTAAAAAACTTACTGTTGCATCTTGTCCTGCGTAGTGTCCGATAAGCCTTTGACCGCCAGGGTGCTTTTTAGACCATTCTGTGACGTCATAAACTTGTCCACTTATGACAATCCACCGATCATCACGTGACGAATGTTTCTGAATCTCACTCCAAGGGATGACCTGTCCCGCCCCTAACTTCTCGCGCTTCTCTCCCCCACGACCCATTCCTCAAGTTGTATTAAACTTTTCAATATCTATTCGAACACAGAACTTTAGCGTTAAAGTTTGATTAAGTTACATTAATTAGGTACTAATGCCTAATCAATTAATAGGAGGTCAATAATATATCAGAGTAACATGTTACTTATATAAATCAAAGGTAACAAATATTGTGACAGAGATAGTGCGCGTTTTTTATGTTACCAATATCGGACAATATGATAAAGTTCAAAATCTGGCACTAGAAATACGGCAGCAGATATAGATTCGCTACCACAGGCGTACGACTCATTTGCCATGCCGATAATGGTCAAATTAATATAAAATAATAACCCTTGATCAGAAGTTATACATGGTCGAAATAGGAATCCTGGACAGCAAGTATTTTTAGTAAATAAAACAACACCACTTTAACAGTTAAAAACACGGGAAGTCGTACATGATAAATGTTTTTTCTAATTATATAATACATCATCCCCGAAACCTAAAACTTCTCAAGTTCCCAAACAATAAAAAAAAACATCTTATGTAATCATTAATCAACATACTGACATCTCTACAGCAAATAAACAATTATGGTAATGACTCCAGCATGCAAAATAATGGTTTTAAAACTACAAATGTATAGTTTTATTAACCTTACGTGAATTGGGTCTGTCAAAATATCAAACTGTGCTCAAACCTCACACATCAGCTGATCAGTACAAGTAATGGGAACCGCTAACATATATTTTATGTATCTACCTTAACATATTAACAACCTCTGGGCGTTGTAAAGTATTTTAAGTATATTTGTATATTTAACTGACATTTTACCGGCACAGAGTAACTTGAATCTCTAATGTTTCGCAATACTTAAACCACGTGTTGGTGCCGGTAACTTGGAAACGAAACTAAACAACTTATTCAATAAATAAACTTTAAACCTACCTTTTTAAGACTGCATCCAACAAATATATATATTTATATGACTGCAGCAATATAACTATATTTATATCCACTTTCTAAATTAATATTCAACACAAATGTGTATATAGTATAGGTAAAAATCCAATCAAATTATACAGGTGAAGTTAAAGTTCTACTTTTTGTCGTACGACACTGCATTATATCGACCCGTGGTTTTTCATGATTCACTGCCTCTACATTTCAAGTTATAACGCGAACTTATCCGGGTCAAATATTTGGTGAAATACCGCATATTATTACACTGTTTGAAGTGAAGTGGTTGTGCAAATATAAACTTTCGGTCTAGTCTGATTTTTCTTTTTTTCTTTTTTGTTTTTAAAAATGATACCGTTCCTCCTCTTTCAATCAGGATTAAGAAAAATTCACACGCTTATCGCATCATTAATTGATTGGCCTTGATCTACATGTTTCTTCAATTAATAGTTTATTTTAAAAACACATGTAGTTAACGATAAGACGTGACAAAAATGTTTCTGGCCTCGGCTCACCTACAGGCCTTTGTTTATAAGCTAGCTACGTGCGTTTCGCATTGATCAGTAAGGGTTCACGTGTTTCGCACGCTAGCCCGTTAAATGACCTTTGGTCATTTAGTACTCGTGTACTGACATGAACGTAAGATTTAGCCCGTCAGCAAAATAGTGGTTATAAAACGATCTTGTTTACTTAAAAAATTTAGCAAGTTTTATAACGGACTTTTCTTAATTTTCAGATATTTTAACAGTATCTCTAGATTAGGTTGCTTGTTTATTACAAGTAGTTAATTAAATAATGTTATATATAAATCTAGACAATTACAGCACTTAACAGAAAATGTATGGCAGTTTTACAGAGTTCAACTTTTACATTAAATAAAGTCATTCTGATAATCGTATTTCATGTAAATGAAGTACCCTTCCAATTTAATGAAAGTAACAATATGCCCATGAGCTGTAAAGTTCGATCAAAAAAGGTTTTAGATTATATTGGATGCTTTTCACCTGAAGAAAAAGGCGCTGAATGTGAAAATTATTTGTTATAAAAGTTGTAAAATGTAAACAAATAGTATCTTACATCCATACAAAATACTATATCACTATAACAGTACTATTTGCCAAAAAAAAAGAAGAAGAAGAAAAGAAACAAACGACAGTTCATGTAATTGACAAGCGAGTGACTACTTAGATATATTAACAGGGCACCAAAATTAGAAATCAAAAACTTTTTAGAAGTGAAATACATCATTTCTTGAACAAAACGAGCCTTGAAATGCTGTAACTGCTACTACAAATGCAATTAAATCAGCTGTAGATAAAATGGGTGTAATTTTCAGTTATACATGTATCTGAACCTGGAATCCTAGCAACCTAAATATTTACTAAGTAGTTGGAATTCTATTTTGCCCAATGACATCTTTCCACTTATCAAATTATTTGATACATGTACCATTATTTAATCGGCAACATTTAACTTTACATCAGTAAATTAGGCTTTCTCCCACGCAAATTTTTATAGCCAAGGCCCGGTTGATGTTCTTATTCTTGTACCTACTTAAGTATCAACTTATACAATATATTCTCCAGAAATGAATAAGATGTCTTTTCTGAAGGATAAAAGAAATTAGAGCCTGTTAGATGCTTATCACGTGCATGAATAACGCAGCGCTGAATGTTAATTAATATGACATAAAAATTAACAAATCGTAAACAAAGCAGTTTTTTGTTATCCATTTAAATCACAAAAGGGTAAAACAGAAAAATACGATAAAAAATTCAGCCATACTACCTCCGAAAACTGATACAGAACCCGGAAAAATAAAGTTTTTTAGAAATAAAAATACATGTATGAACAACATTTCTGATGCAGAATAAACCATTAAAATCATGTTATGGACCAGCTACTATGTTTATAACTATTGTCGCAATCGTTTGAACAGTGATTTATACATTTGGTTAGGCTTTTATATGCATGTACCTCATTGCATTATTATATATAAGTAATGAAATAAGCCAAAGCAAATCACGTGCGATTTTCATGTTTGAAATGGTGACTTTTGATCAAACGATCATGACACATAAATAATAGAGTTATTATTGTGAGTATATGAATTAAGCTTTTTGATAAATTTGCGCAGTGATTTGTGGTTCAGCATCGTTATGTGTGTATGTATAGCCAGATGAATCCTATGGATGGTATATCTACAGAAGACCATTGAGCAAGATGGTTTCTTCTCTCTTCCTCTCGGTACGTGCACGTCGTTGAGGAGGCAGATTATTTAACATCCACTTCTACGTGTAAGACGGCAAGTTCGCATGTTCTCTACAGCTCGGGGTTACGTTTAAGTCGGCACGCCTTAGCTTGTATGAAGTTAGCTGCCAGTGTCCTTATAAAAGCCGAGGGAGCAGCTCTAAAAAAGGCAGGGAAAACGGAGAAAGTGTGCTACGGCTCGTGAACTCCTAGCACAGAGAGTGACGGCTTGAAAAGCAGGTCCTTTGCTGACATAACAGCCTATTTTCAGGACTACCGCCTTTTCTCAGGTAACTGTACTTTTTCATTGGCCGCCAATCTATGACCTACTTTTAACTCAAAATTCATATATTTGGCTAATACTCCGTGGAAACTGCACTGAGGTAGGCTAAATTATCATCACGATGTGCTTCAAACATGACAGGTGACATGTCCGGGGTTCGTACTAGACAGCGAAAGATGCTTTTTATGCGTTAACGGGTGGATGGATCCCAATTTGGCATAGAATACATACATACATATATGCAAGATAGAATACATACATGCAAGATGGTTTTACATGGGTTTCAACATAAGTTCACACTATGAATTCCTTAATTAAGTGTTGACTCTAGTCCGTGCTGTTGTGATGATACCGGGCTGCTCTTTACAAGCATGTCACTGTGACGTTACTGTTCAACTGAGAGAAATTTTTCTCCGGTGCATTAAGTTTTCACTTTTTTTATATATAAAACCTATTGTCGATTATCAGAACCCATGCAATGTCAAATTATTTAAACGATTACCGGCAGTAAAAACGCACTAAATTAATTAAATACTATCAAGGTTCATATATCGGTCATTATACAATTATATTTATATTCCCCATTGAGGCATGACTTACTTGCATGAATACATCTTGTCGTTTTATAACATAATGTTATGAATTTAAGTGGACAAATATTTGTTCAAATTTCTATTGAGAATGACTCGTATCAATTTATATTTTCGTGACTGGTTAAAATTGTTGAAAGCTTTTATATTAATAGGAACATAAGACGTTGCAATACAGGTATTGCCAATTCATCCTATATTGTGGTTTTATATAATAACTTCCTGTCATCTTGTTGCAGTATCATCCGTGTTGTCACGAAATGATCAAAATTATCATCCGTGGTGTCATGAAATGCTCAAAAGTCGACCAGGAACAGGAATAATTCTTTTAAGAAGAGGTTAATTGTGTCACAAACCAATTGCAAAAGTTATGTTCTCTTGCCTAGACAAACGTAAACTATTACTGCAAGTTGCATAACTTTTATTCTTTTAAAAGAGCAGCCACAAGTTTGCCAAATTGGTGAACGTCTTTTAAGGTCAAGGTCACATTCAAAATAACTCAGTATGAGGATATTGTCATGAATGTCGTTTTGGTCAAATTATAAACCAAATCCATCAATATAAATAAGTTTTATCAAATAAGATCATTGAAAAAGTATAACCTTTCTTTTAAAATCTTTTTCCCTTCATTCACTTCACTGTGTTCAAATATTTATGAAACCGGTAAATAAATCAAAACATTCCACAGAATTCAAATTTTCATATATTACATTGAGGGTGAAGGACATTTAAAGGTCAAGGTCATACATTAATAAATCACTGTATGTATTGCTTTGTTATATCTATTCATAAGTAATATTTCTTTTTAAAAAATGACTTTTTTAAGGTAAAGGACATACATGAAATGCTCCATCCTAGATTATAAAAATATTAAAAATATGAATCGAATCAATCCTAATACATAACTGTTTAACAAAATCAAAGAATTGAGGGACAAGATCAGTTTAAGCTGAATCTCAACATGACAATTTCATAAAAACTGTATGAATGAAAGCCATCCATAAATGAAGCTTAAATATAAAGCTCAGCATAAAGTTCAGTATGACCTACTAGAACGTAAGTTTCAAAGAGTTATTATGTCTAAGAATAAAACTATACATGTACATCCATTGATATCAGTCATGGTTAATTTTAGCAAAATTCCATAGTTAAACCGTAAAGGTCAAGGTCAGGCCCAAGTTCAGTTTGACCTACTTAAAGGTATTTCCAAAAGGTTATTATGTATAATGGCTATTATTGTGTATTCATTTCACATAAACTGTTTTATCAAACAAATGTCAATGTCAACTAAGATTGTATGAATACAAAAAACTGACCAAATAATTGTAAGATTATATGTAATTTGCACCGTCACTGTTTTCTTTGAAGTCCATTTTTGCCTAATTTTTCCTTAACAACTATCTTCCAAACTTCTTTTCCTAGCATTCTGACAGTGATTTATCATAACAATATTAAAACAGAAATCACACAACAAGAGCACCGCTAGGCGGAGCATTATTTGCCCGAAAGTGTTTTTTTTTTTTAGTAAGGATGAAGCATTTGTAAGACATTACATAAATTAAATAAAGTATTACCTCCTTCAAATAGTAATCCTCCTATAAAGTTTGAATATTGTGGGCCAAATGGAACTTAAGTTATGCTCTGGAAACTGTTTTCAGTTCTGAGGTAATAGTGACCTTGAACTTTGACCTTTTGACCCCAAATTCAATAGGATTATTCTACCCAATGTGGACAATCATCCTATGAAGTTTGAACACTGTGGGCCAAATGGAACTTAAGTTATGTTCCGGAAACTGTTTTCAGTTTTAAAGGAATAGTGACCTTGACCTTTGACCCCAAAATCAATAGAGGTCTTCTACCCAATATGGCAATCATCCTATGAAGTTTGAATATTGTGGGCCACATGGAACTTGAGTTATGCTCTGGAAACTGTTTTCAGTTTTAAAGTAATAATGACCTTGACCTTGTGACCCCAAAATCAATAGGGGTCTTCTACCCAATATGGACAATCATCCTATTAAGTTTGCATACTGTGGCCAAACGGAACTTAAGTTGTTCTCGGGAAACTGTTTTCAGTTTTAAGGTGATAGTGACCTTGACCTTTGACCTTGTGACTTCAAAATCAATAGGGGTCTTCTACCCAATATGGACAATCATCCTATGAAGTTTGAATACTGTGGGCCAAACGGAACTTAAGTTATGCTCTGGAAACTGTTTTCAGTTTTAAGGTGATAGTGACCTTTACCTTTGACCTTGTGACCCCAAAATCAATAGGGGTCCTCTACCCAATATGGACAATCATCCTATGAAGTTTGAATATTGTGGGCCAAAAACTTAAGTTATGCTCCGGAAACTAAATTGTTAACAGATTAAGGCGGACGGACGTTCCAACATTTTGGGTTTAGGGGCTATTTTCTTTGTTATTTTCTTTGTTTTCTTAAGGGCTACTAGCCCATAAACCCTTTGATCACTGAATGAACCTATCGTCTCTTTTGTTTTCTTTACTGTTATATAGCCCGTAAACCCAAAATGTTTGCTCGGACGGACGCCAGGGGGTATAACATAATATGCCCAAAATTCTTTAGGGCATATAAAAACTAGTGAAAATAGCAAAGATTTTGACTCATAATACCCTCTGGAAAACTTGTAAATGTAACCAAACTTTGGAATATGTATTACCCCCTCCTAAAAACTATGCGACCCCCTCTGGTAAAAATCCTGGATCCTGATCATTGTCTTCACTCATAAATAATCTGAGTACAAATAAACTACAGATTATGTTATACATAATGACCTTTAGCCAAGACTAGTATACAAGTGTTTTCTCATTTATGGCTTCATAGTAAAACAAAGGAATGGGTAATGTAGAAATTCTCACAAAAAAATTCAATCAAAATCCAGGAAAGTGCTATTAGGCTTGGGATACATAAATAAATACCTACAGTTATTGTGAAAGATTGGTCTTGCATGAAAATCTTTAACCAGGAATTTTCTAATGTCACAAGGAATATAAATACAGTAAAAATCTGTGCAAGAATCAGTGACAGTGTCTTAAAGATATGTGTGAAATTTCTAGTGAGTATTTCAATGTCTGATGATGCATGATGTACGACATGGTAGTTGCAACAACAGACTTCAAGCAAGAGAAGATAGCCTATATATTATTTGGATAGCCATGCTCATATATAATGTATATATCATATAACAAAATTAAATTCTATATACATTTTATGCATATTTTTATTTTTGCTCATACATGAAAGAAATTGCAATTATCATTATTAATTTAGTATTAATCTCTCAATCCAAGGTCTTCCATCTTATAATGTAGTATGTTTTCTTCCCTGAAATATAAAATTAAATACCAATATAAATATTTTGTTCTGAAATATATAGCCTACAAATGAACTATTATTCTTAATACTCGTACATCTGTTTACATACATGTACCACAATATCTAAATAACTTATTTTATTGTTTAGCAAAAGAATAAAACAAATCTACAATAAAAGTGAACATTTGATTCGCATTCAGTTTTTTTTTCATGAATCAGTACCTCCTTAAGATCAAAGCTAGTTCATGCTTAGATCTCAATTACCATTTCTTCACTCTTAGAATTAAAGAAATAAGATTTTTTTCTTTACTACATTTATCTCAAACAGCCAGTCATTGACTGAATTTACACAGAATTTATTTTAAGATAGGATAAGTAAAAAGAAAATTACAAGTCAACACCAGGGATGTGTATGTTATTTAATTATCTACTGGTTTCGACCTCCCGTGAGGTCTTCATCAGGATAAATTTTGACAGAAATTTGGGCCTGAAGTATTAAAAATGTATAGGATGGTAAGTCACAAGACTACCCAAAAATAGTAACAAAAGATCTAAAAATAGAATGAGATTTGGCTCAGTGCCAGAATGTTGTTAGGTCCATGTGTAATAATTAAATTTATAAAAATATCATAGTTTTACTGAGTCCAGTGTTTTCTGATTATTAAGAAGTTCCATAAAAATAGAATACACAAATAATTTATTTTAGTTTGATTGCGTAAGAAGCTATCAGGTATTAAACACACTCTCCAACCCAATTACAGGAATCTAGCAGTACTACAGAAATAAATGTTTAATATAAAGTTTCTTGCTCAAGGAAACAACGGCTTGCCCCTGGCACAGTTTGAACCCACATGGCAAATATATCCTTAGTTAGACTACTCATTCAACATGTTAACCTCTCCACCACAGTACTACATTGATTTACCACTTAATATTACAAGTATGTGTGTCCATGTGTGGAAACATAATGAAATCTATCAAATCTTTACCATACATCTGATACATACCTTTACGTAATAAAGTTATTTTATTTGGTAAAATGTGCTGTCCAAATGTAAGTAGACAATCAGGATCTGTAACTCTAACTTGGTTAAGATAAATTCCACCTGCTTTTATCATCCTAATAGCATCAACTGAAAGTTAAAGAAATATATCACATGTATGAATAATAAGTGGACATTGAATTTGAGGAAACTATTATTATTCCTTACATTATATGGGCACAAAATAAGAATGTTGGAATGAAATTAGTTTTGTACTGTAGAGCCATTCTCTATACTGTGTAAACCTGGCAAGGTAATAATAATTCAGTTGACACTATTATAACCAAATTATTAACCTGATTTCTGTTACAATTTTTGTTTATAACAGGGTTCATTTCCTAATTAGTGGCAGAAAAAATACATAAGGCACTTGATGACAAAGCTTCTGTCAAAGTTTGGTCAAAAGCCCTAGAGAAATGTAGGAATTGCACACAAATCCTTACTCAAAATTATTTTATAGTAGATAAAAGCACTCTCATCAAATTTGCAGGTACGAAAAAAGTCCTACCACAAAGTTTACAGGAAGGACAAAAACCCTTCAATCAAATTAGCAGGTAGGATAAAATCTCTCCCATCTAAATTGCAGGTAGGACAAAAACCCTCCTATCAAATTTACAGGCAGGACAAAAACCTTTCTATCAAATAAACAGGTATGACAAAAATCCCCAAACTTGAAAAGATAAAACACCACATTAGCACAAAAGTTGTAACTAATACTTCATTAAATTTTATACCAGGAAGATAATATGCACTACACTCAATGATAGTTTATAAAACACTCAATTTGCTGTGATGAAGATTATTGTATTTATCTTTAAATGAATGTGAGCCGCGTCACGACAAAACCAACATAATGGGTTTGCGACCAGCATGGATCCAGACCAGCCTGCGCATCCGCGCAGTCTGATCAGGATCCATGCTGTTCGCTATCAGTTTCTCTACTTGCTATAGGGTTTGTAAGTGAACAGCATGGATCCTGATCAGACTGCATGGATGCACAGGCTGGCTGGATCCATGCTGGTCGCAAACCCTTTATGTTGGTTTTGATATATCATATGATATATATGTACCTTCTCTATCTAAACATTTACTCTTCATGACAAGATCTAGAACAGTGATGTCATCTTGTAATAGTAGATCAATGGTTGGAGCATTATTGAACAATCTGGACAGGTCATTATCTGACAGATGTAATAACGCTTCTGGACTGTCACTGAAAAATGCCTCTGTCCATCTCTGTGCCTCTAGTAATCCTTCCTCTGAAATAGAGAAAAAAAAAATCCCTAGAGAAATTCCAAAATGGCAAAATTGATAATGTTGCAGGCTCGGTTTGATTGAGCCTGTTCATTGACGGTACTGTCTAGTGCAAACTACTGTTCACGCCCCCTAGCACCGGCTTAAGCAGAATTAAGGGTGAAATTTTGAAATTGGAAACAACTGCAGATGTGTTCATACGGCAGTTATCATAGAACTTTCAATGTGACACGTAAGTGCCATTCCATGTAAAGCAGCGTATATTATATAGAAAAGAAATACTAGTATAACATACATTTAGTAGTAAGTGAGTAAGGTTATTTAAGAATTAACCTTATCCTGTCATACTGTAAAACTATTACATAATATTCAATTACATTGTAAATGAAAAATACATTGTTAATTTAAATGTACAATGTATAAAATAATGGGAGTTTGTTTTAAAGCAGCAAGTCACACAAACATGAAACTTTAGAAATTATGTAATGTAAATGTTTCAGCTAGATGCTTTTATCAGTGCATGTCATAATAAAATTACTGTAAGCGATGTCAAAATGAAACAAACACTTATCCAAATGTCAAAAACAACCTGTGAGTGTGTTTGTTTTTTTATGAAGATTAATTTTGAAATTCTTTCAAATATCCTATAAGAATCCTGACCCCTATCCTAGTCATTCCCTGTGGTTATAAAGTATAAAATACTGATACAAATTTTGTCAATGGTTTTCATTGAAAATTTTATCACTGATATCATCCTTCATTTGAGCCGCGTCATGACAAAACCACTATAGTGGGTTTGCGACCAGCATGGATCCATGCTGTTCGCTATCAGTCTCCATACTTGTAATAGGGTTTGTAAGCGAACAGCATGGATCCTGATCAGACTGCGCGGATGCGCGGGCTGGTCTGGATCCATACTGGTCACAAACGCATTACTTTGTTTTGTCATCACGCGGCTCAATTTTTATAATTTTTATTAAGTTTTTTTTCAACAAACCACTTAAATGGAGGTAAGGTATTTGAGATAAAGATGGGAAGAGTGTAATTCTTTCCCTTCTACTCAAGCAAAATGATCCTTCTTATTGTTAAAATCCTGGTTACCTAAAAATAGTTTTTCTAATGTTTAATCTCTAAATACAGAATGTTGCATGAAATTTAATCTGTAAACAAACATGCCAAAATAATAAATCACAGCAGGTGATATTACTATTTAACTTCCATCATGACGGGTTATGCAGTATAAAGCTACATTTAGGCAATCTGTTATCTGCAGAACAACTGTTTATAGCATGATAAAAATCACACCATAATACAGAAGTTGAAACTTCATTTGGAAAATTTTTCTTACAGGAAGAGGCAAAAATTTCAACATCTCCCACTCGAGATACCAATTGAACATTTTAACATTTTGTTACGAAATATTTGAACATTGTTATAGACACAAACTGAAAACAATACAGTTCTACTGACTTTGAAGCTTGAGTGGTATTAAGCCAGTTATAATTTAAACTCTTTTAATGTAAACCTACCTTCCATATACATATCAAATTTTCTCTTTACCTAACAATATAAATGCTACTGGCCAATCTGAACAATGTGGGATTTATCTACAATTATTTCTATTCTATGTGATAAAACAAGTCATATACAATGAAAACATCATCTGAATTAAATCTGAGGCTAGTCCAGGAATCAATTAAACCACATTTTAAAAATAAAATTGCTTAAACAATTCTTGATATTTTTCAATATAATTGGCAGTAAACTTAAGCATTTAAGTTTGATATTCAGGCAATTCATGCAAGGGTAAACGAAAAAGTTTTGAAAGTAAAATCAATAAATTTATAATTTTTTCAGTAGTTTACATAACATTTTTCAGATGTTTTTTTTTAAATTTAAGTCACACAAACATTGCAGCTTTCCAGCTAGGTTGGTGAAGAAAGGCATCAGGTTCCCTCTTGTTGCACATTTTCAGGCACAGACAGACATTGTAGTAAACCACTGACAAGCTGGCACCTGGGTAAAACCACTTTAAACCGGGCAACTGAGTAAAACCACTGAGAATCTGGCACCTGGGTAAAACCACTGACAAGCTGGCACCTGGTTAGAAGCACTAAGAAGCTGGCACCTGGGTAAAACCACTGACAAGCTGGCACCTGGTTAGAAGCACTAAGAAGCTGGCACCTGGGTAAAACCACTGACAAGCTGGCACCTGGTTAGAAGCACTAAGAAGCTGGCACCTGGGTAAAACCACTGAGAAGCTGGCACCTGGTTAGAACAACTGAAAACTTGGAATCTAAGTAAAACCACTGACAAGCTGGCACCTGGTTATAACCACTGACAATCAAAATGCTAGCTGGATAGCTTTCTCATGGATTTTGTCAGGATTGGAACCAATGGCAGTGAGTGGCAATTGATTTGAAGTAAACAACCATAATCGGTCTGTCACAATAGCCCTTAAAGTATAAATGAAAACAAAACATGTTAAACCTGAATCTGCGAAATGGATTCACCTTGCTTTGAACTTAAAGCAGTCCATTCAATTAGGTGATTTCAATATCAAAATCCAAAAACTGAGTTACCAACAATATAAAGCCTAGTCAGACTGTACAGCCTTGCAATGCTTTAACTGGTGGAAATGGCAAATCACTTTTAATGTCAGCAGGTAAGGAATTAAAACGTATGATGGAGGATGATCCCGACCCCCTCATACCTATTACAGGGTAAATAAACGGAAATTACCCGATGGGGCTTCAAAAAAAAAAGGTTAGGAATTAAAACAAACTGCTATAAATGTTAACAAATACATTCAGAATTTATTTTTAAAAACATACCTCCATGCACTAGAATTAAAACTTTTTCTGCTAGCAACTTCTGAGCCTTTCTTTTCTCTGGTTCACACTACAATATATATCAAAAGGAAATGACAAAATATTTACACAGGTCTAGATTAATCTAAGAAATAAATCATTTTTCTCGTAATTTAATAAAGATGTATGCAACAGCTTTATATAAACATAGCAGTAGAATAAAAACTGTATTTTAGAAATTACTTAACCTTTTACCCCATGAGCATATTGCGAAAAATGGCCGTTTTCATTGAAAAGCCTCCTGTAACAAGTTCAAACTGCTATGAAAAATGCTTCAATACTAATGAAACTTGGCACAAATGTTGACTACACCATTGCCTCTATAACAGCATGCTCAATGGTAAATTTCCTGTTACCATGGCAACGGGGGGGGGGGGGGGGGGGGACGTCTCAAAATTGCCAAAAATCACTATTTTGCATTGTTTTTTTCCTTCAAAACTGAATTCAAAGTGCTGCTACTTCTCAATGAATTGAGATAGAGTGAATGGCTTTTTAGTGTCGGATACTAGTTATGCTGAGATCGACTTGAGGCCATTTTTAGCCTGTCACATGTCCAAAATTTTCTTGGCGATGAGGGGGACTCCGCCCCCCTTCAAACCCTCCAAACAGGGGGCACATCCCCCTTCTGGCAACCCCCTGATGTAATATTTGGATGGGGGACAGCGCCGAAAAAGTGGTCACTTTTTTTAACAGCATTTTCTGGGGCCTAAATAGGGCATTTTTTCACTGTTTGAGGCCTCAGAAAGGGGGGGGGGGCAAAAATCCGTCGAAACACGCTTATATAAGGGAAAAGGTTAAACTTTGCATGGTATTATAACAGAAACATTTTAAGCTATAAAATGGTGGTCAACAAGCTTGTTTTCACTTAAAATGATTCTATTATTATATTACAAGACAATGCAAAGTTAAGTACAATCTATTTCAAGGGAGACTTTATCATTATTCGGAATACAAAATAGTTTCAACAGTTCAGATAACAAGAAATATATTTTTGGTTTTTCATAAAGATGCTATGGACAGTTTACTTAAACATATCAGTGAACAAAAACTGTATATAAGAATTTATTAAACTTTGCATGGTATGAAACAGAAATTAACCTTGCCATGAATATTGAAAAATGCCGTTCACTGAAAAATCTCACTGTACAAGTTCAAACTGCTATGAAACTAGATAAATGCTTAAACAATCAACTTGGCACAAATGTACTACCATTAACTGTTAAATTTCATGATACTGCAACGATGGAATCTCAACATTTACCAAAAATCACATTGCCTCGATTGTTCCATTAAATTTTCAAAGTGCTGCAACTTAAGGATGAATAACAAGGCTTTTCAGCTTTGGTTAAAGCTACTTATATCTACTGGTCATTTTTAGCCTTTCACAAGTCCAATTTGTCTTGGATACTTCGCCCCTTCAAACCAAAAAGAAGGCATACCCCCTTCTGCAACCCGATGTATCTTGGATGGGGCGCTGCCGAAAAATGCTACTTTTTCTGCACATTTCTGAAACGAAAATCATGTGTATTGGCCAAATAGGACATTTCTTACTATTTCAGCCTAAAAGGGGCGGTCAAAGTGCGTTCGCGATATATGAGTAAGCGTTAAAGCTAAAATGTTGGTCAACAAGCTTGTTTTCATCTAAAAATGATTCTATTATCATATTACAAGACAATGCAAAGTTTATGAACATTCTATTAAATTTTTCCAAGCTTATCCCTGGTACAAACAAGCTTTTACTGTTACTAAGCTTTCACAGGTGCACTACCAAGTCACAATAGATTAGTTTACCTGTGTCCGCTTATTTTCGAAGCTGTAACTGTAAAAGTTTGTTGTACCCCCGTATTAGGTGGTAAAAACCCAAAATGTTCTTAATTCCGGAGTAAGTCTTTTATGAACACAAGAGAATAGAGAACTAAATAACATACCTGATGATTCCTTAATATACTGTCTATATCAGAATCTGGTAAAAATGTAAACAGCTTTAAATATTGACCAACATCTGTGTCCTGTATATTTAAAAAATACTGAAAAATAAAAGAAAACATATTAAAGTAGGAATACATTCTTTAACTTTGCTTCTAAATATTAATTTACTTGCCACTGTTATTTCAAGCTACATAATAAGAACACATCAAAATATCTTTAACTTAGAGCAGTCAACTTTTGACACAAGATCTTAAAAGTGATAAATATAGAATGATTTTTACATTTTTATCAGAGCATTCTAACTTGTGAAAGTAGATGACATATACAATCAAGCTTGAGAAGTTTGTTCTTCCAGTTTTCATAGTATCTATTCTAAAAAAGCTCAATTGTGAAGTAACTTTTCTTGGATCCTCTAACTATGAAGAACTAGCAACACTGTTGTGATCTCAGTTGATATTGAATCGGAGCTCTCTAGGTTAAGGTGCATATGCCTTGACCACTAGGCCATTACTTCTCTCTCATTTTCAGATTCTTAAAACAATTATTTCCACGATTGCTGATTTCTTAAATGAACTTGTCCATCTTTCAATCTGGACAAAATCATTCATGATTATTGAATAATAGAGTATAAGAATCTTACACTTAGATATTTCTGGCTGTGCTGACAGCCGGTGTTTGATTCTTTTTCTAGCATATTACATGTTAATTGTTTTCAGAACAGAAATGATGAAAACTGAAATTTCCATTACGCATTTTTTTCTGATAATAGCGTTTGAACTTCATTGATAACTGTAAAATGACATTATCCTAAGAACGCAATTCATTCATAAAAGGCATGCGGAAATGACATCACTAAAAGCACGCCACTTGTCTTAGGGGGGGGAGGGGGGGTGAAAGACATATTTTTTCTAGCACTTGTGTAAATGGTAAACCATGATAAGACAGCACTGATATAACAGTGGGATTGATAGATTCTATTGTCACCAACAGTATAAAGATTGAATGAATCAAGATAATATTCCTGCATGTATTTCAGACATATTATCTGCATGTATTTCAGACATTTTTTTACGAGAATTCAGTATTACCAAAATATTTTCTCTCTCCCTGTATATAGTCAAATTACCTGATATAGTTCATAAGGTGTTGTTTTATTTGGGTCCAGCCATAGAGCATTGCCTTCAGATTTTCCTACTTTATGTCCCTGGGATGTTGTTATTAATGGTAAAGTTAAACCTGTAAAATATTGAAATTATTTCTTAGTAAATTTAAATGGAATTAAATTTTTTTTAAAGTGCATAATTTTAAAGCTATGTATAAATATTCTTTTATGAGTTAGATCAACAAAAGAATATTAATAACAAAAAACAATTAATTTTACACTTTAATACTATTTAATATTCATTTTTGGGAAAACAAACAAATTCAAATACTTACACATCATTAAAGATCAGTGAATTTAAAGCAGGAAGAATTACCAAATGTTCTTTCCTTTAAAGCTTTGTCAATGAGATCCATTCCTGCTGTAATGTTCCCATACTGGTCATGTCCACCTATCTAAACACAAGTTGAACATTGTAAATAAATATAACATCATACAGTACACAAAACTAATTCAATACTATCAACTTTAACTAGCTCCTGGAACCTAAAGTGATTAACCTTTGCCACTAGTTCATATACAACCAGGCCGGTCTGTAAATCCACACAACCAGACATGGCTTTATCAGGGCTTGCGCTAGCAGGAGCCAATCAGCAAATTGACTTCAAATTATTAAATTGGCTCAAGAAAATCAGTTATGAAAAGTATGACTTTTGGAATCTTCAGTCTAAATTTAGCATTTGCTATTTCAAGAACAGGAAAGTACATATTTGGTTTTCCATCTCTAACTTCCACTTTACTGCTTCTTATCTCAAAACACAGTGACACAGTCTACTTTTTGTGGGTCAATGACTGGTTTATATTGTAAGCAGTTCAATTTTTCGGAAGTAGGAAGCTTGAAAAGCTTTTTTAGTAAAATACATGTTATTAAATGAGAAATCAGTAGATCAAATGCTTTCATTATCAAATAAATATAAACTATTTCACAAATCAAGTTGACATACCTGGATATAGCAGTCATGATTCTTCAGTAAATATAACCAATCATACGACTGGAAAGTTTGATATGTAAATTCTGTAAATGACATGCCAGCTTGTGATGCCAGGCGAGACTTTACACTGAAATATATACCAACATTTACACTGAAATATATACCAACATTTACACAGAAATATATATACCAACATTTACACTGAAATATATATACCAACATTTACACTGAAATATATACCAACATTTACACAGAAATATATACCAACATTTACACTGAAATATATATACCAACATTTACACTGAAATATATATACCAACATTTACACTGACATATATACCAACATTTACACAGAAATATATACCAACATTTACACTGAAATATATATACCAACATTTACACTGAAATATATACCAACATTTACACTGAAATATATACCAACATTTACACTGAAATATATATACCAACATTTACACTGACATATATTACAACATTTACACTGATATATACCAACATTTACACTGAAATATATATAACAACATTTACACTGAAACATATACCAACATTAACACTGAAATATATATACCAACATTTACACTGAAATATATACCAACATTTACACAGAAATATATACCAACATTTACAGAGCCTGACCATCCTAAATACATGTACCTTGAATGGACTTGTCCATCTGTTATTCTAGACTAAACCATTCATCATTTTTAGTAAAAATTTCCAAATATTCTCAGACTGACCATCTAACAATTAATCACATGAATAGATTCTGTGGTTGTCATAATAAAGTGGTAAAATAAAAGGACAGCATGCTTAACTATTTTCATTACTTGATAGTAAAACAAGAGCCTGGATAATGAAGAATTTTCTAAGTCCTAAAGGGCCATAATTCTTTTCATTTACGGACTTTGAACAGTGACTTCCTTTTATGCTCTCAAATAAGTGTGTGAGGTTTGAACCCATTCCTTTCAGTAGTTTTGGAAGATACCAACTTGTATGCAAAAAGTTAACCAAAGTGTGACACTGACAACTGGGTGAGTACAATAGTTATTTCTATTATTTGAATACTCGAGCGTAATGTAAAATTGAAAGTTGGTAAGAAAATACTGAATACTAATCTCAGACAAAAGCCAAATAGTTTAATATAAATTCATATTAGGGCTATCTGAAACTCATTGTAAATGATTGATAAGCAAATAATTAGAAATATGTCCTTAGAACATGGATGTCACCACATTCCACTATTTCGTCAGTTTACAGATAGATAGCCAGCTTGATGGACGAATGAGGACAAATGTATATGCCACCAACCTCTAACAGCCTTAGTTGGAGCATTATAATGTATAAATTTATGATTAAAAATCTAAATAGCTTTGAGTGAAGACACATCACAGAATGGTGTATTTACCTATGTTTATTAAGCATACTGTTCATTCTAAAGTATCGTCCAATCTTTGTGAGAAATTCTATCACATTCATGTCATCATACCAACTTCTATTATTTAAAATTCTGAAATACAGTAAAAGTTATACAAGATTTATAGACTATTTGTACTACAAGATTTTGGTAGGTCAATTAGGGACAGATAAATCTCATGCTATTTGTTTGGGTAGCAAATGAAAATCATATCTTTTCTCACATACTGAAACTGGGCGAACCCAGACCTGGAACTCTTCATTTAATTTATACAAATTTATTTTACATTTGTAGTTCAATTGCGTTGAAAGCTATAAGATTTGTTTCTGTCAGGTTGTATTTTAACATTTGATGCAAGCATTAGTTGTAGAATTTTATATTTATTTCATCTTAAAACTAAATGCTATATGACCGATTTTTCTCCATCACAACAATATTAAAGGCACATTATGCCTCAGAAATCCGTATTTTTTTAATTCTATAGAAATGCCAAACATGTATTTAATAATAATTAAATAATGCATTAAGTGCAAGTGGGAGGTGTAACTGCAATGAGAGGTTTATCAACAGAAAAAAGTAGCACTGAACATGTAGTTATGTGTCTTAAAGGTAGCAAAATGTAAACAAAGTAGTATTTTGTCTTCCATACAAAATACTTATTCACTATGATTATACAAATTGCCAAAAAATCTAAAGATGCAAAAAATAGTTCATTTATATAGCAAATGAGAATCTTTTTGAAAACTGTACTCGTTACCAAAAATAAACAGTTTTTAGAAATAAAAATAATAGCACTTCTGAAGCATAATTGTTCTTTAATGTAATTGAGAATAACAACCTTTGATAATTACCAATAAATTCAAAACATCAATATATGTGTGGTCAAAGCAACTTAATACAAATGTGTGTCTTGTTAAAATCATCATAACTTACTTCACATCTTTAAGGTCTCTATCATCTTTCCACAGATGTAAAGCATGATTTGTAAATATTCTGTCCAGATTTTCCGTCAGACCTATGATGTTTTGTTCCACAGTTTCTGCTGAAATTTCCTCTCTGTCTTTTGTTTTGCCACTAGGATCTCCTATATGAGCCGTTGCTCCTCCCACCTACACAATACATGGACATCCACATCATTAAATTTATGAATATGAGAACCCCCAAAAATATGAGAAGTGTTTAAAGCTGCATGCCTGCAGATGAGCCAAAATATTTGCAAAAATCATATTTGAGAAAAATGTTAAATGTGATTGAAAATGATTTTTTGAAAAGTTAAAAGATCAAAGTTATATTTTACATTTTGTGTGCCATAAATGACTGTTTTTAAATTATTACCATATTTCTACTGCTTGACTCACACAGAAAAGGGCCATTTTTGCATATTTTGACTTCGTTTTTGTAATTTACGTGCCCTGTAAGTGCCATTTACAACGTGCAGATTACTTTCATTGTTCACTTCACTATATTTCATTTTTTAATGCATTTTCAAAATTTTTATCAAAATTAGCATAAATCTGGAGGCATGATGCTTGAATATCATTGTTATCATTTTCATAAGATTATCCTATGTTACGGTGGAGGAAGACATCAGGTGCTGGTCTTTGGAAGCACTGAGTAGAACCACGCATGTATCATAAACTAGCTGGATATCTTCCTCATATGAAAG
>NW_026866273.1:0-40991 GCF_026571515.1 Ruditapes philippinarum | reverse complement strand
ATGCCCAAATAAGTAAGATAGGACGTATTCGAAAATATATCAACGAAGAAGCTACAAAAACACTCGTTAACTCTCTCGTGACATCAAGACTGGATTATTGCAATGCTCTTCTATATGGTATACCTCAACAAACCATGAAAAAACTTCAACTTGTTCAAAATACTTCAGCCCGTGTGATTAAACGTACATCTAGGAAAGATCATATTACACCAGTGATGAAAGATCTTCATTGGCTGCCAATCGAATATAGAGTGAATTACAAGATCTTATTACATACTTTCAAGTCACTGAAACAACAATCTCCATCATATATGCAGGAAATGATTCAAGTTTATTCCACTTCCCGAAATCTGCGCTCTTCAAATGCACCTGTACGATTAGTGCAACCAAAAACTAAACTGAAATTTGGTGAAAGGAGTTTTTCGGCATCAGCTCCTAAGCTATGGAATTCACTACCAAGTCATCTAAAAAACTGTAACACAGTAGAAAGTTTCAAAAAACATCTTAAAACACACTACTTCAATTTAGCTTATGGAAAAAATAATCAGTGACTGTTATGAATGAATTTTATAAACAGTGAATACGAAGTATCTGTTATTTGAATATTAGTTTTATTAAAAAGTTTTTTTTTTTAAACAAACAATTTTTAAATCAATTTAGTATTTCTATTGTTTTATAACGATGATTTAGCAAGATCTTATCTATTATTATAAATCCATTGCTAGCATTTTTAAGCACAGAATATTTCTTTTTTTAATAAAAAAAAAAAAAAAAAAAAAAAAAACTAACATTGATTTATCATAATAATTTACATGTGTTATATAATATATGGCTCGTGAATGCAGAGGGGTCAGATTTCAAGAATATTTAGTGTTAAGGTGTGGGGCGTGGCCCTTTCCTCCTGTGGTGATAGTAGTGATGTCATCCTGGGGGTCTGCATGCGCTGTGGGGAGGTATCTGACTCCCTCGGTACTGGACCTTGGTGTAGCAGTACTCATGCTATCCAGGTTCGTTAGGTTCAATATTCTTTTAGTCTGATGTCGCTGTATTCATTCTTTTATCAATCGTTCATATATTTTTTGTTGTAAAGTATGACAACAAAACAATGAAAATCATCAATATGCATTTAAAGTAGCTTTTAATATTTATTTATGAGTTTATGTTAAAAGGCACATTATTTCTTACACATTTATATATTGAAGACAATTTTAATGTATGACAATAATATTGTAAAGTGAGTTTTAAGGATCTTTAAGTTATATTGTATTAATATGTAAAAATAATTCCATAATTTATACTTTTAATTAGTTAATGCAAAATATTTTTAATGTTCATAATCCTGTTCATTTATATTGTTTTAGACATATATGATTGATGTAAAGCGCCTTTGAACATTTTAATGAAAAGGGCGCTATATAAATGTGGTATTTATTATTATTATTATTATTATATTTATTGCAAGTAATGATTATATAAATATAAAAGTTTAACTGTTAAGAAAATAATTCTAAAATAAAACCATGTAAACAAACTTATTTCTGTGGGAACCTTTCAAGCATAATATACAATACATGTGAGAATGTTAATTGGAATGGATTCGTGCTTTAACATAGTTGGCATTTAAAACAAGAGCCACGTGCACGGTCTAGCTGAGACCATGCTAGACTTTTCTTATTTCTAAATTCAATTGTAATTTCATACTTGACCTTGACTGTCAAGGGCAATTAAGTAAGGCCATGGTTGAGTAAATTATCATGTTCTGTTATAAGTGTTGTTTTGTCCATGAATGAACAAAATTATAGATTAATAACAATTTGATGACAATTTAAGCAAATTTCAATTGTTTAACATTGAAGGTAATGGTCATAGTCATATCAGAATAATGTCGGGTTTGTCATTATGTGTTCTTTTGTTCATGAATCAAATTGGAAAATAGATAACAAAACTATGACAATTTTAGCAAACTTCAAAGATGTTTTATCAAATAAGGGTCAAGGCCCTTTATGAATTATTAAACATGCTGGTTGTTTCAAATTATCAACTAAATCCATAAATAGAAAACAACGTGATGACAGTCTTAGCTAAATTAAATATTTTTGACAGTCAATGTCATTTATGGGTCAAAGTCATATTTGAATTCCTAAATATGTTAGTTTTATTCTAAAAGTTATGGCCTTTTTTTAGTAAAATTCTCTTATCTGACCATTAGGTGCAAGGTCAAAGTTAGGTCAAGGCCAGGTAAAAGCATTAAGATCACGGTCAAGTTCAACAAAATCTTCTTTGGTGTCTTAACTGAAGGAAAGACGTGTCTGTGGCAGAGTGGTCACGGTTGTTTGATGCACTTTTCGATAACATTTTTGTATATTGCAGTTTCTTAGCCCTCAAAGCACGACATATGCTTTTATGTGCGTTATTCGTTAGGTTTGTAATATTTACATAAAAGTAAGAAATATTACATACATACTTAACGATTGACGCAAATACAAGCATATGTCGTGCTTTGATGGTACCTATATGTTCAAAAATGAGTGGGTACCTGTGATATAAAAATTCAAATGAAGAGAGGTAGGCCCGTGCCGCTGCAAAACCGAAAGTAGGGTGTTTTTATGAATTTTACATTTATTTTTGACAATATACTGCCATTTTTCCGAAGATTATATGTATATGAACATATTAAATATGTATGATGCATATAAAATCAAGCCACAGGTTCATTTCAGCCCGAAAAATATGTCGAGGTGATAGGCGAGGCAAGACATGTCGATTTTTTGTAGCTTATTGTAAAGTTGCAGTACATGAAAATCGGGCACATGACAAATCAGCACATAATAAAACATTCTAGTGTTCCGTGGTATACATCTTTTTTCTACGTGTCATACTTCCTTTCCTTATTACAATGAAATTTTACTGGATTGTTATCCACCGCTGGTTTGTTTTTAGCAGAGATTGACCTTAGCATGTTCAAAGAGGGTACCGTTTGAGTAGATTTTGCAAAGAGGGAACCGATATGGATATGCACCGTGAAGCATCCTGACAAAGTTTGATGATGATTGAGGCAAAAGTGTGACCGCTAGAGTGTTAACGAACAAATGTGGACGGTTGACGGACAACAGAATATGAAAGACGGACATTCAACGATCCTAAAAGCTCACCCTGAGCAAGATCAAAGCATTTTAACAGCTAAAAGGTTTAAAACATTTAAGTTTTTCACTAACCTTGTCATTTCAGTCACTCATTAATAGCATCATTGTTAAAAACAACACTGCTATATTCACTGTTACGTCATTATTGGTATCATGAATTTACCAGGATTGTAGAGGCCTGAATAAAATACGCATGCTGAATTGCAATGTTTATATGAATAGACAGTTAAAAGCCAGTTTATGCGAAGTAGACATTCAGAAATTATTAAATTCAGGCCCTTCTTTTAGACAGAAAAGTAGGGCAAACACAAAAATTACATTTTAGGCTAATATAAGCATAGATTTTTGAATTTTATTTAAATACGACCCTGACATATTTCAATATTTCCATTTAAAGGTCAAGGGTTATTTTTTTCAATCTTTTTTTTAGGGAAAATAAACACATTATTTTTGGGAAAAAATTGAAAAAACAATGTAAAATTTTATAAAGGTTAAGTATACAAAAAGGGTTTTTAAAATTAATGGTCAACTTTTATAAACAGTACATATACAAATTTTTTGGAAATATTTTTTCCTTTAAATTCCTTTAAATTTTTCCCTTTTTTCCCTTATCAGCGTCCGGCTGTTCTTAGAATTGTCCAAGGTTACAACATGTAAATGAAAACTATTTCAATACAAGAATGTTACAAATATGTCCAAGATCCATCGAATGGCCTGGTTTCCATCGTTTACCAGTGATCTTCCATTTCTAAAATTTTGAAATAAAATCATCAACACTATGATGCCACAAGTCAATGTTTTGTCAATTATGGCATGTGCTTTCGAAGTCAGAAAATTAACTTGCTTGCAGTGGATGAGTAACATGGGTACAATGCACCTATCAATCCGTAAAACGTGTCAGAAGCATTCTATACATATTACACTAAATACATACATGTATTACACTAAAACGTTTCAAATCCAAAGATAAATGTGTATCGATCTTTTGTCTAAGATTTTAAACCATAAAATCATGAAATATTAAAAGCATGTGATCAAAGACATGTCATTGAATCCTCATAGCAGATAACTTTGTGTTGTGGCATTTGCAGTCTTGACCATTTACAACGAACTATTGTCAATTTTAAAAATCAGATTGAATTTTGCTCTGTAACTCTATGCTTCATCATTATGTCAATTAGGATACGACTTTAATTAGAACTGCCACTGTCATGGCGTAAATACCCCCGCATACCACTTTGTCATAATCAACAGTGGTCATTTAGAGCTCAAGGACAACCTCCCTGCCAAATCTGAAGGTAGTAAGCCAAAGCATTGCTAAATTATGTATTCTACATGTTTTTTGTGGCAAAGATCAAAGTGACCTTTACTTTTGACTACAACCTGAAACATTCACTGCATGATTTTAATACCCCGATTCATGCAGCTTTGCCTGGGGTGTTTTATGATGAATATATGAGAACATAATTATATGCTTCAAATGTGAATATCAATTACATTTAATAATAAGCTTATTGTAGTAAAAGCCCCTGTTACCTTGACCTTTGACAGTCACCTAAAATCAATAGGGGTCATCTACTAGTCATACCCAACCACAATACCAAATATGAAGACAGTCGACCAAAGTATTCGTAAGCAATTGAGCGGACAAGCTTTTTGAACTAAAAGCCCCTGTGACCTTGACCTTTGACTCAGTGACCACAAAATCAATAGGGGTCATCTACTAAGTATGACTTACCACCATGTCAAATATGAAGATTGTTGGTCAAAGTATTCTAAAGTTATTTGGCAGACAATCTTTTCTTAGTTAAGACCCCTGTGACGTTGACCTTTGACCTCAAAATCATTAGGGGTCATCTGCTAATCATGACTAACCTCAATGCTAAATATGAAGACTGTGGGTCAAAGTAATCTTAAGTTTTCGGGCCAACATGCTTTTTGCAGTCAAAACCCCTTTGACCTTGACATTTGACTCAGTGACTACAAAATCAATAGTGGTCATCTACTAAGTATGACTAACCACCATGCCAAATATGAAGGCTGTGGGTCAAAGGAATCTTTAGTTATTGGGCGGACAAGCTTTTTTCAATCAAGGCCCCTGTGGCCTTTGACCAACTAGCCTCAAAATCAATAGAGATCATCTATCTACTCATCATGACTAACCTCCATGCCAAATATGAAGACTGTGGGTCAAAGGAATCTTAAGTTATTGGACATACAAGCTTTTTTGTCAAGGCCCATGTCCTTTGACCCAGTGACCTTAAAATCAATAGGGATCATCTACTCATTGTGAATAACCTCCATGCCAAATATGAAGACTGTAGGTCAAAGGAATCTTAAGTTATTGGGCGGACAAGGAAAAACCGATGGTATAATAAATTAATTAGAATCAGGCCAACTTTTATTAAGTATTGTAATTTTCATCAACGCAGCATAAGTATATATACCTTGTTTAATATAATAAGACGAAATCATCATACTATAGGTAGGTGCTGAAGACAAGTGATTTGATGATTTTGATTTTACGTCACACCGACACAGTATAGGTCATTTGGCGACGTTCAAGCTTTACTGGTGGCGGAAAACCTCAGGTGCCCCTCTGTGCAATTTTTTCAGGCACGAACGGGCACCTGAGTAGAACCACCGACGTTCCGTACATTAGCTGGATAGCTTCCTCACATGAAAAAATCCACTGTCGACTGTTGGTGAGGGGCAAGTGGTTCTAAGTCAACGACCCTAACCACTCAGCCACGGACGCCCCCTGAAGACAAGTGTTTTTCAAACAGAAAAAATAGATCGACTCACAGATTAACAACTGGCAACTCTCTAGTCACACTAAGGAGTTGACTCTAAAGCAAATGACAAAAGCAAAGTACTTTCATCTTTTTATTTAATTGTCCTTTTTCAATAAAAATATCACAGCTTATCAAAAGTATATTCTTGAAAATATTAATCATGTATAAATGTACGACAATTTTACAAAAAAAAGAGAAAAGAAAATAGGATTTATAATATTACACCTATTTTGTAACATTTTGTTTAAATTTCAATTCATAGCTAACATTTTGTAACATTTCTTTTTCAATTCAAATTTTATAGCAAAGAAATCCCCCCTCTTCCCCACAAAAAACAACAGATCTATTAAAACTACAATGTATCAACAAATACTTTCTGAGTATTTCATATGTCATGTGATTTGTTAATTCTCAAGTGTCTTATTAGTATAGTCAGTATCTTCAGGTAAAATGGATTTCTTCTATAGCTGATAACACTACAGTACTTGAACTATCTGGGCTCTATCAGCAACCCTTTCTTGCCAACAAACCCAATAATGCAGTCGGGACAATACTGCTTACTGGCAATGGCTATTCTGCTATTTCAAACTCAAGATAAATTAAAATAACAATAATGATAATGTATATATATTTATATGTATATTCATAATTCAAGTCTATTACACTAAATAAACAGGGAAATGGTCAACTTGAGTTTAAGTTATGATTATGTACATATCAATGATCATCTAAATGTTAAAATTTAGGTCTTTACACCAAACACTTGCAGCTTTCATTGCACAGATATTATCTATCTCCCTGATTTTGGCAATTTACACCCACAAGTTTTGGTATTGTCTACCAAAAACCAATTCCTTCAACATTTCACTATTATAACTTTTATCTCTGCAAATCTATATTTGTATAATTTCAACACTCGTATTGCATGGAAAAGAACATTTTTTTACTAACTTTTACATTTTCAAAACTTGAATACATGTACAATGTACATTTTCTAAATTATAAAATTAAACATGTTTAGTAATGATCAAAACAATTTATATGCAATTGTTACAACTTAAATGACAACTTTTTAGTAACATAAAAAGTTATATTTTTGGCATCATTGCCAGACTACGTCCTTCTTACTTCAGCCAATACACGGACTTTAGAGGGAAGTTTTCCAAATTGTTATGTTAAAAAAGAGTAAAATGTATATAATTAAAAGAAAATGTAAGGTTTTTACTCGTATATAAATAAAATACGTACATAATTTATTTTCATCTTGGGGTTATGCAAATTATCATATTTCAGTCATTAAATATTTACTTTCTTATTACTATATGAAATCAATCCTGATTTTATAATTATAAAAACACATTATTCTTTATATAATTTTTTTGAGTATGTTTGGGGGAAAAAGCAATTTTTGATTATCTTTGATGACTTTTTACACTCAATTTTTATTGCCCAGGATCCCAGCTTTGATTAAGTAAAGTTTTCTACTATAATTCATCTACAATATTTGGGTATTTTTGTATATTATTATTATGTTCTGATTTCTTTTGATATTGATTATATTTTATAGAAAGTTTTTGCTGATAGACTGTGAATTTAGTTTTCTAAATTCAGCTGTTCTTGACCATGTGGGAACACTAGGAGATTTAAAGTGTCAAAAATCATATGCATATGAAGGAATCAGTGGGAATAGGCGTGGATACCCAGCGTACCTTTTGTCTATCTTGGGTAGCCACGCCTTTTCTATTTCTTTCATCACACTACTGTTCAATTCCATAAGTTAGTTAATTTAACCAACTAATGAAATTAAATAGTACTGTGTATTGAAAGCAATAGAAATAGGCATAGCTACCCAACCCGTTATTGCTAACTTATGAAAATATTTTCTTTCTTATGAAATATGACAGTTCAGAGATATTTGAAGCAATAAAAATAGGCATGAGACAACCCAACCCAACCCATCTTGAGTGTGTTTATGAAGTTTTAGGATACAATGAAAATAGGCACAGCTACCAAACTCATTTTGTCCCAGTTAATAAAAGCTACCAAACTCATTTTGTCCCAGTTAATAAAATGTATACTACCATTTTTTTAATAAAAACATGTACAGGTTTAGATTCTTCTTGTCATAGACCTTATTTTCGGTGATTTTCCCTAAACAAAAATTCTGTTGTCCTTCATTTACAAATAATGTTCCTCAATGATCTAGACATATTGTGACTTAAATCTATTGGAATTACCTGAACTTTAATGAAGGAGGGTGTTGCAAGGAAAAACTATATTTCCCTAGCTTGAATTTTAAAGTCACTACTAGTTTGTTTAAAATTTATACTTTTTTGGAAAGTGGGAATATACCTGTGCTGTATATATGTGACGTGGGATGTTCAAATTGACCTACACAAGGGCTCGACAACCATTGCCAATTATATCAGTAAAACTATTGTTTCAATAAAACCTTACAGTTCTTTTTATTGCTTTGATCGCTGGGTGGTCATGGCTATTGTGCAAACTTTTATTGTAGCCTATTACTCAAACACTTTAAAGTCAATAGGTGTTACTCATTTAAGCAATATGTAAGAGGTATGCTCCTTTTTATGGTCCCCAAAAGAAGAGGATATAGTCGCCGGTTTGTCTGAACGTCCGTCCCCTTTTGCTGTCCGAGACATTACTCTCAAACTATAAGAGATATTATCAAGAAGCTTTGTAGATAGATAGATCCATATGGTATATGTGCAGTGCAAAAGAACAGTTACTCTGCATTGCCTATTTTTGAGTAATTGCCCTTTGTTCATTTTTACACTTTGTTCTTTGTCCAGGACATAACTCTGAAACTACATCAATTGGAAACTTTGTGGGTAAATTAATCTAATTAGATAGATGTGCAGTGCGATAGAACCGTACATCTTCATTGTCTTATTAACCTTGAAACTACAAGAGGTATCAACAAGAAACTTTGCATGAAGATAAATGTAGATCTCATTGAGTAGAAGTGCAGTGCATAAAAACTTGGTAATTAATCAACGCATTAGCTTCATACTTTGACACAACAACATTTTGGGCAATACCTTCTCAAAGGTTGAACTGACATTGAACTTGAGCTTTAAATGGCCTTCACTTAAGCATATATGGGTATGGTATATTTACCCAGAGGGTCAAGTAGTATTAAATTAGAAGAGACGTGAATTGCCCGTAGCAATTTCCTTGATTTACGAGACAGGCACGGAGAGTATCATCTGAACGGAAACTGGAAACTTGACCCAGAGGGCGTGTACAGCATAGTTTAATTATTTACTGACGACCTTACAATTTTCACGAGTCACTAGTTGCTGATGGACCTATACAAGAAGATTTGGTGTTAGAGGTAAGACAAGTATGGAAAGTTTTATTGTTGTGTACCAGTTAAGTTGTATCAGGCTTGTCTCAGGCAAAGGTATTTGTCACTGTCGATTTTGATTTGTAGATCATCTAATCATACATAAAGAAAGTACTTATACAAAATGTCAGTCAGGTACTGTATAGATCAAAGTAAGTTTTTAAATATATACTTTTCTAAGTCATTTGATTGAATATTGTATGTAGAAGTCTGTAGTTTTTAAATACAAACAAACTAGTAGCACATTAAGAATGAATATACGAGTAAATTGAAACACAATACTCTTTTGAGCTGGATTATGATAAAAGCTTGGAACGTATTTATTTTCTACTTCCTGGACAAAATTGTTACTTAGGCATAGTGTCATGTTGGAAAGAATTATGTCATGATCCCAGAAGAACTTGATTCTGCATATATGGAGTTACTAAAATCAAATTAGATCAGGATATTTTTAAAGAATAACATCTCAAAAGCTTTTGTGTGGCACATTTTGTCGTTGTCATTTTAGGTCTGTAGCACCATTTTGTATTAATCATGTATTGACATATAGTCAAACTGAATAATTCTTTCTGTATCAGGTATTGACCATGGCATTCACAACAGTTTTACTGTGCCTAGAAATTAGAACTATAACCCTCCATCATTGTACAACTTTACATGAAGTGTGGTACTCATTGAGTGTAGTCAACAATGTGCTGGAGGTAAAATATTACTAGCTTAAATTTCGATATTTTTTCTTAAGTATTCGTAAGAGTTGAAGAGTTTTTTCTACTCAGCTCAATAGAGCTCAAATCTTTCTTTAAGAATTGATTTAAGACATTTAGTCTATTGGTTATTTTTCTGTTACAGTTGATCTCAGACACAAGTTTAAAGGTCATGAGTTTTCCACTTCTGATTTAGAAGGCATATGGGATAAGTGTCAGCACATGAAAAGCATGGCGAAATTGATTTCCTTATATGAAAATCAAATAATGAAATGCGGAATAACAGAATTAGATACACACTTTTATGTACAAATAGTGCTAATGCACTTAATTTGGTGCATTAACATCTGCAAATGACATTGAATCTATTAAATCCTTCACTCTGCTGGCTTGGGCTTTAATTAAATATGTTGACATGCATTTGCAGATGTTAATGCATGAAAAAAGTTACATTGACCCTCTATCGTTTTATTTTCCTCATTTAGACATGTCAGGTAAATGGACCTAAGTTCGAAAAGCAAATTTATGGTTTTTTTCCATAAACTGTCCAGAATCTAAAGAATGTTTTTTCTTTCTTTTGAAATATGTGAACTTATTGTTACGGCTCATTGCCATAGAGACAAGGAAGTGGAAGTGGACCCGGCTTATTGTTACGGAGGGCAGAAAGCTGGAGCCGGAACTTATCCATGTAATACTCAACCATGTAGACCAATGTCAGTTGATTTATTTTTTCATTACTAGTTACTGTATCCCTAGCAACTTTCTCGGACACAATAATTCGCGTTTTCATGAGAATGGCATTTATGCAGAGACACAATTTTGCGCGCCAATTTGATGTACATGCATACAAATTACCTTAAACGTGCTGCTGAATTTGTCAAATGGATTTAATCTTCCTTGATTCCGGAGCAGTCCATTTCAATTTTTAATCAATTTCATTTAAAAAAAAAACACTAAAATTTAGCTTCAGACTGTATGGAACATGGTCAGACTGTGGGTGTTGTGCAGGCTAGTGTTGCTTTATATTGGTGGCAAAAGCTGATCACTTTCTAATCCAGAAAGTCAACAGTTAAATAACAAAATAGATGTTTAGATTTGCTTGTTGACATGCAGTTGCTTGAATTATTACTGCAAGTTTCATTGCATTTACAATACAAATGCAATATTTAAATATTTAAAAAATGTTCCATTAGTATAAATGAGTACACACAATGATGATTGAAATATTTTACCCAGTTAAATGTTTTAGACTAACAAAACACTATTTTCTTTAAGAATATAGATACGTTCCTTGACAATTTTATTCAGTAAGCAAGGAAATCAGATATGTACATTTTTAAAGCCAGATTTATAGTGTATTACTTTATAGTGGCGACATATACGGATCACTTTTACATCATCTGTCCGTCCGTAACAAAGTTTTTCTGGACTACTCCACAAAAACTATTGGTGCTATTTCATCCAAACTTACACGAATATTCACTATTAAGTTTAGTTGTGCATGATGTGAGCAATTTCAGTTTCAATGATTTTTGTCAGAGTAATGGCCCTTTTATAATTTTGATTTTAAAGTTTGTCATGACTACTTTTTAATGCAGTTTTTATGAAACTTGAAAGGATTATCTTGTAGCTCAAGTTCTTGCGCATATTACATGCGCAACGAGTTATGGACCTTGAATTAAAAGGGTGTTAAAGACTTTAATACAGTATTCATCCTCCGATGATGTGTTTGACCTAGGAAATAAGAAAAAGTCGATCATGCTCCCAAAGCACCGTAACCCCCTCTCCCCCTTTCCCCCCGCCAAGCAGTGGGTCTTTTATTTAAACACATAAGAAATCATATACTCGATTACAACCTGCTTTTCTTATTCAGTGCTTGGTACAAAGGTACATAATTATTCATTGGAGATGCTAAACTAAGATACACATTTTTTGGTTTTGAATGCAATTTAATAAAGCCTCAATCATTCATACATTTTTAACAAGTCTGTCTGAATCAAAGCATACTTATCTTGTGTACAGAATTGAACTATTGATAATATTTCACATTACAGTCACATAGAAGCACATACATCACACATAATATAAGCAGTGAAATATAATACAAGCATACCCCCTTTATCTTAGCATAATAAAACTTCATTATCACAAATTAGCTTTTGCTACTTCGTAAAAATGGTATTTCATGGCCGTGCATATATTTTGACATGACGTCATTTGGGCTATACAATCATAGCGTAAAGACGTGTTAATTGTTAGCGTTATACTTTAGACGCGTCAATGAAAAATGGTTCTTTGGTTCTTTTTCACTTCAAACGGATTTTAGTTTTGATATGTGACAAATAGAATATTAAATTTGTGTAAGTTCATGACTAAATTTATTGAATTTGTTGGATAAAATGATATAATAATCGACAAAGGCTTAAATAATATAATTTTATCTAACTTGTTCAATAGATTCAGTATTACACTTACACTCATTCATGTCCTCTTTGTATTACTCATGCATTAATACTATGTAGATTATATTCCAAAATTTTTGAATATTTGAAAAAACCATTAATGGGACTTAAATTTAACGAAATACATAAAAATGTTTACATTAAAAAGAATTTGACGCTTTTTTGTAGTTAAACATTTGTGATAATAGTATGTGTGAATAGCCCAAATATTTTTTATTTAGTTTAATATCAATATTTTGATTGGTGTCACTTTATTGGATTTAAAGTAAATCATACACCTCAATTGTATCACTGCTGTTAAAAGTAACAGCCAGTCTATTATGTTTCAAATGAAAGCTACAAGAATAACCATTACGAACATTGCCAAGTACGCCCAATTTTTCAGTAGTCTTCTCATTGATCTGGACAATTTTGGAATCCAACCACCCACACACAAATATGTTTCCTCGTGTGTCTGTACAAACTCCAACTAGATTTATAAAATCCGGATCAGTAATTGTTGTCTTGTAATTTCCCTCAAGGTCAAGGACAATCAAACCTTTATTTTTATCAGCCACATAAATCATCTTGCCATCACTGCTAACACTGATACCTCTGTTGTACTTAAAAATTGCATTGCCTTGTTTATCAGTTGTGATTTTTTGCAACAGGATGCCATTCATATCATAAATGTAGAGCGCAGTATTAGAATCAGAGGTGAATAGTTTGTTGTCTTTGTAGGCCAGTCCGTAACAGTAATGATCTAGCTTCAGTCGTTTGGTGGTAATAATTTTGTTGTCCATTGTAACAAATTGAATCGTTTGATTGGTCAAACTAACTGCAAAGTCGTTTTTATTTATTTGACAAATTTTTATTGGAGATGATTCCAGATTTAGCTTTTTTTTATGGATTCTGAGGACAAATCAATAAGCTTTAATGTTTTGTTGTCATAGTCAGCTAGAAATAATAGTCCATCATCTGTGAAACATGAACCATAAACATTACATGTCTTCCTATCATTTTGATGTTTGATGTTGACTTGTTTCTTGCTTTTCACAACATACATTTTGTCTCTTATATTTTCAGTATTACTCACTGAAATTAATCCAAATGTCTTGAAGTCTTTCAAAGCATCCTTTATTGTCGAATCAGCAATGAATTCAACTTTAACATCTGATGAATTTGTCACAGACTCAGCTTCTGCTTCATTAGCTTCAATGATTTGTTTCCGAGAAGTTTTCACAGCGACAAACTCCTGTGCTTTATTCCCAACTGACTTTGTTAGTTTTTGTGATGATAGTTTGAGTTCATCAATATGTCTATGTAAGTTTTTAATCTCGTTCTCTAGTTTCTCTTTGCCATTTTTGTACTTTTCCTCTAAAGTTTTTAATGTAGCCTTTTCAAGTGTATCAAGTATTACTTCCATTTCTTTTCTGAATTGTCTTATTGACTCTGTTGCTTTCTCCTTCTGTGCATTGAGCTCTTTGATAAGAAATTTCTTTGCTCTCTCAGCCTCCTCAATTTTAGTTTTTATGCGAATCAGCTCAATATTTGTTTTATCAGCATCTATCTCCTTACATAAGTCATCAACTTCATCTGGTATCGAATGTATATGTTGGCAGGTTCTGAAAATTTTAATATAAAAATACTGAAATTATGAGAATGATTTGTGATATTAGTTAACAGCTCATTTAACTTTATAAATGCTATGATTATTTTCAAAGCAATTATTTTCGTGCTGCCGTGTTACATTTTACAAAAATCTATTCATTTGCTATACATGTAAAGCTCAGTCTTATTTTGCTTCTTTTGCATTTAGACATTATAGAAATACAGCTACTATAGTGAGTATTTTGTCACAATACCACTTTCTTTACATTTTACTATCTTTATTACTAATTATATCACATTCAAGGCAATTTTCTCAGGTGATTAGCGTCTCACATGTTCTAAATCCATAATTACAACATTATAAAACACATTTATTTCCTTAATACAAAAGGAAAATATTATTTATTTTTAAGGCATGCTGTGCCTTTAAGGTAACTGACATATATATCATCATATGACTAACTAACCAATTGTGTCTTAAATTGAGAAAATAGATAATAGAAATATTCCGAGGCAGTATGTTGTGTTGCTAAGGAACATGGTATTTGAAATATCTGTTTATGTCTGTCTATTTTTGTTGAGCCTGCATGCGGCAAGCTTGATATAGCTCTCACAATGGTGGTTTGGTGTAAATGCGCGCCTGTGCGTGCGTGCGTGTGTGCGTGTGTGTGTGTCAGTGCATATGTCCGTATTATGCCTGTCTTGGTGTAACTCTGTCATTACTTCACAGAATTTCAAATAATTTTGCAGAAATGTTTACAGTAATAAAATGGTGTGTAGCGCACATGAACCGTGTGGCTATGTCAAAGGTCAAGGTCAAAGTTTAAGGTCAAATGCAAGAAAAAATTGTCTCAAACAGATTGACTGCACCATAACTTTATAGCTAAAGTAATTAAAAATAACCTGGCACAGATGTTCAACATCATGGGACGGCATGCCGTGCTTAAGAATTGTTGACTACGTCAAAACTCAAGGTCATACTTAAAGGTAAAATACGACAGCGGACTCGACATGTTGCCCTTGAGCATCTAGTTTGTTATAATACTGGCTCAGATATCTTTACTGATTAACTTTGATATCATATGAACAGGAACAATAACTGGATGAAATAAGCTTATATCATGTCCTTTTATGTTTTCTACAAGCTTGTAAAATAATAATAACAGATATATGAATTGTCTTTAATTCAGTTTCAGGTAAATGTACATTGATTTAAAAATGCAACTGCCTAAACTTTTAATTTCAATTCAATTAAATACAATAATTAAATAAATCAAACCTGTGTTTTATAGCTATACAGGTCGCACATGCTACATCATCGTGGTCAGCACAATACATATCTAGCAGCTTGGTTTTATGAGCTTCACATTTTTCAACTGGAAAACTTGGCAACGATTTCTGTAAGCTAACTGTGTTAAAACTTGACTTGTCTATAAACTGATGCGTGCTCATTGCAGGAAACATTTTGTGCAAGTCTGTACATGGTGTACAATAATAATCCTGACATTCCACACAATAAATATCCGCCTCTTTTGTTATATTCTTCTTTTCACATAAACAACATTTAAAGTTGACAAATTCATCTGATCCAACACCTCCGTCCGCCATTTTCTACAATGTCGTTTTGTACTTCCTAGTTACTACAAAAAACATAACAAGGATATTGATTATCAGTTTAACAAGTTTAAATTCGAAATGTAAACAGCGTTATTGTATTCAGAGTTGAAATTTAAAGTGTAGTCATTCTATTTAATACTTTAAATCATCCTAGTCTTGTTTTTATCTGAATAGATCTACTGATAGCATTATCAGTGTACAATGTATGGACTTTGTTATTTGAGGTAGTTATAAATCATGTACATGTATAATAAATGCCATATGAAAATATTAGGTCGCTAAAGAAAGCTATGCACTTAAATCACAATACAAAGACTTATTTTACCGTTTGTGAAATTATATAAGTTTACTAACAGGAAACGCTATTTGTGTCATTTACAATATTTACAAAATCAATCATTTAAGGCAGTAAGTGACCAATTATTTAAACAATCATGAAGGGTAGTTAGATGCAAACTTTAAACATAGTCTATTATATTACTGTGAATTGATCGTAGTAACCATATACCTCTTTATTTGATATAGAAGCCCTGGTTTATCTTTTGTCCTACAGATTTTTAATCTTAAATGTTTTCAATTACAATGATTATTGTTTGGCAATATTGACCCGAGACATTTGAATATTCAATGACCTAGGTATTGTCGGATTCCGAAGTGAATTTTACGGATTTTGAAGTATTACATAACGGTATACAAAGTTTCTGTAACTATACCTTACCGACAGCACGTGCATGACTACCTTCGGTGATAAGGAGTTAAAACTTAAAGTTTCTAACTGATTGTTGTTGGTGCTTATACCATGCATGATATATCACCATGATCTATCTATCTCCCATTAATGTGATAAATCTGAGCGACGTAGACATGATGCTTCAGTATTTATATTTCAAGTTATACATTTATATACAGTATATAATGATTTAATTTGTTTAAAGCAAATTTCAACATGGTTTTGTAGAAGGTATGATGCTTTAATCAGGTATATGTTTGTAAAATTATGATGAGAAAAACTTTCTTGAGGGATTACTTTTTCACATTTATGCATGAATTAAGGGTCAACATTGTGATTTTTTCACATTTCTTATAACAGTTTCAGATTATGAAGTTCTGGGTGGCGTTTTGAGTAGCATGGGAGACTTAGCTGCCTTACACTTTTCTAGGAATTTTTAACGCCGGTGCGGGTTTATTAACGGCGGATTTCCGTCTGTAGAAATTTCATTTGTAAAGTTAAATGGCCATCTTGACTTTTTCCGCTATAGATCTATATTCTATATAAAAACCTACAGATGAGTCGGCATTTTATGAGTCGAATTTTTAATTGTGTCATAGATTTCTCGTGGTCCTTATATAGTAAAGAGTACAATTTACAATTAATAAGTCGAAATCCTTGGACTAATTTGCTACCTTCAATCTCGAGACATTTTTTACTTCTTTTCTGGTCGCAAAGATGATTTCCAATCACTTTGTGTGACAGATGATTATTACACAGCAGTGTGTTCTAACAGCCTTTATATGCCTTAACACGTGTGATAAAATGCTCTTAGTGTTATCGTTCAAATTATTGTAATTGTATTTGTAAAAAGACAGTTCGAATTAGTTTTGTTTAACCTGGTGTCGCATGATAATCACACATAATATGTTTACTATAAGCTGGTTTGTTATCGCCTTCCCACCTTTTGTAACTGGCTTGCAAACGTTGAATGCTCGTAATATTGTCAATAAATTAAAACCAATTCATGACTTACTGTACTACTGTGCTACCGCCAAACATCATTTCGTCTTTCAACAAGCTTCCCACATAATCTGTGATGATCCTTAAAGAAATTTTAATTAACTAAATGCTGAGCACTTTTGGATCTAGCATACTTTTGGTTAAATAAACTGTATCTATAGTTTAGATTTTAACACGTTTTATTTGTTTTCGTTTCAGGTCCTTCGTGTTTTGACGAGTTTTCATGGTGTCATCTCGTGCCGAAACACAATATCTGTAATCATTCTTTCTACGGAACCAAGTGTTGTCTCTCTTGTCACAAAAGATGATGCTTGGTTCCTTTATTTATTTAGAAACAGTGTAATTAAAACCTGCATAGTGATGGAAACTCGCAAATTTCTTTATTCTATCATTTTTAATACATTTCTTTTTATGATTAAATACTCAATCAGTGCCAAGTAATTTGTTGTAAGAATAGATTAAAGTTTAGCAAAATGTGTTGATGTGTTTTTAAAAAACTGTTGCTACGACGTTGGCATTCAATTTGGTTCAGATTTTGCATGCAAGTTGGTATCTCCAAAACTACTAAAAGGGAATGGGTTGAAACTTCAACACTTATTTGAGAGCATAATAGGTCACTGTCCAAGGTCCATGGCATGTCCAAGACATGGTTTTTGACATAATTATTGTCCTTTTGAAACTAAAGAAAAAAACACATTATCAAGGTCAAACACCGAGAATAGTTGAGCATGCTGTCCTTCCATCATCTCCAGATTCTCTCTACCTTTTGCCATCAATTATGAGAAAAATGTTATTTTTTATGTAAGCGTGGGTTAACAACAAATCAAGAATAAACAGTCTGTAAGAAGACATGTGTTTGGAGAATGACAAATTAAATTTCACATACATGTAGTTAACGAAGTTTCAGAATTTGAAAATGTTTTTCCTGAATAATATATACAGGGTAACCTCTACAGAGAGACCCTCTGTAGTGAAATCACCTCCTTATAGCATCCATACCATTTTTCTCTAAGTAAGACTTCATACTTCATATCACTTCTGGTCCTTCGGGATCACTGGTGCCAGCACTATTAAGTGTTGTGAATTGAGTACCGCTCACCCTGGTGCTAGGGGGTTTGAGGGATGTTGTACTTATTCATTACCCCTCATGTACAGACTCAATCAAACCGAGCCTGCAATTTTCATGTAATTTTGTTGTGATTAATGCTTCTGAGGGATCACTTAGTTTCCAGATAGTAAGCATAAATTCTGTAGGACAAAACTTCTCAGCAGCAAGTAAACTTTTTTTATCTCCCAAAGGGCGGTTGCTATACAGAGGTTGCCATTGTAAATGAAAGGTTTTGTCTTGCTTCATTTTTATCAAAAATGAATATGTACACAATAAGTTTCATAATTACCTTAGTCCGACTTATTCCACTTGTAAAAGAGACATTGAGGTATTTTTTGGAATGTGCGATGTCTTTTTTCCAATGGTTTGACAGTAAGAAAAAAATGTTAAAATGTAGTTAAATGGGTCAAAGTATGCTTAATCAATAAGTAAATATCTACCCCTGTATCGAGTAAGACCTTATAAGTGGTTTATTTTTCTTATCTGAGTATATAAATAGTAGATATATTTTGTTTTGTTTCAGTAACTTATTCATGTTTTTGAATACTTTTTGTGTTTTTAATTTTTTTGAATGAAATTGTAAAATTAATTATAGAAAATTGTCAGGGTAAACTTCCCCAGTAACTGAGTGAATTATCAGTTCATCAGGGTTGATTAAATAATATCAGTATAAAGTCAGGGATATTGTTTTGTAATATTTAGGAATTTTTCTGTCAGAACAGTCAGGGACTTTATTAACAACTTTGATAAATCCATGATATATTTTTATCATCAAACATTGTTACAAATGCTGTACTGTTTATTTATCAGAGATTTTGCCAGAGTGACCTGTTTAGGCTGACAAAATTTTATATCCTGCAATTTTATTATATGCACCAACAAAATTTGTTTTCTAGTTTACAGCATAAGAAAAACTGTTCTTTATACCCTAAAGCTTATGAGGCACAGTATACAAGGTGTTTGATAATAAGATTCATTTTTGAATCAAAGTACTGAAGTACCCTGTTAAAGACATGTTTAACATTTTTTAAGAATTAAAAAAAGACTTAATTTCCGAGGCATAATGTGCCTTTAAAAAGATACTCATACATTTTTCGAAAAGCACTAGCAAGTGAATAAAGCTTTGTATTTTTATTCAAATTTGTTTCATTATTGTTTATTTTTCACTTTAGTGTCAATAGATGCATACATTTTGTCAGTTTATATTTGTACATGTTTTTGCCATTTAGCTATATTATTACTAGGTTCTTCTAACTTCAGCCAATACACAAAATTTAGAGGGAAGTCTTCCAAATTGTAATATTAAAAAAGAGTAAAATGTATATAATAAACAGAAAATGTAAAGTTTTCCTATTAATAAAAAACGTACAGGATTTATTTTCATTTTGAGGTTATGCAAATTATCATATTTCACTAATGAAATATTTATTTTTGGTATTACTCTATGAAATAAATCCTGTTTTTAGCTCACCTGAGCATATGCTCAGGGTGAGCTATTAGGATCACTCTTCGTCCGTCGTCTGTCGTCCGTCGTACGTTGTCCGTTCACACTTTTCAAACGACATCTCCTCTAACCCATAAGGCAGATCATAATGTAACTTCACAGGGATGTTCCTTGTGTAAAGCCTTAACAAAGTTGTTCAAAGAATTCCATTCCATGCAGAACTCTGGTTGCCATGGCAACCAAAAGAAAAAAACTTTAAACATCTTCTTCTAAAAAACCAAAAGAGCTAGAGCTTAGATATTTGGCATGAAACATCTTCTAGTGAATGTCTACCAAGTTTGTTCAAATAAAAGCCCTGGGGTCAAAATTGGCCCCGCCCCAGGGGGTCATTGATTTTCCCTATATGCATATAGTAAAAACTTAAAAAATCTTCTTTTAAACAAGCCAAAGAGCTAGAGCTAAGATATTAAGCATGAAACATCTTCTAATGGGTGTCTACCAAGTTTGTTCAAATAAAAGCCCTGGGGTCAAAATTGGCCCCGCCCCAGGGGGTCATTGATTTTCCCTATATGCATAAAGTAAAAACTTAACTTAAAAAACTTAAAAAATCTTCTTCTAAAAAACCCAAAGAGCTAGAGCTTACAAATTTGGCATGAAACATGTTCTAATGAATGTCTACCAAGTTTGTTCAAATAAAAGCCGTGGGGTTAAAATTGGCCCCGCCCAAGGGGGTCATTGATTTTCCCTATATGCATATAGTAAAAACTTAAAAAATTTTCTTTTAAAGAACTCAAAGAGCTAGAGCTAAGATATTTAGCATGAAACATGTTCTAATAGATGTCTACCAAGTTTGTTCAAATAAATGACGTGAGCTCAAAATTGGCCCCGCCCCGGGGGTCATTGATTTTCCTTATATGTGTATAGCAAAAACTTAAAAATCTTCTTTGAAAAAACCAAATAGCTAGAGTTTAGATACTAAGCATGAAACATCTTCTTGTGAGCGTCTACTAAGTTTGTTCAAATAAAAGCCCTGGGGTCAAAATAGGCCCGGCCCCGGGGGTCATTCCTTTTCCTTATATGTGTTATACAAAAACTTTAAAAAGTCTTCTTCAAAAAAAACTCAAATAGCTAGAGTTTAGACATTAAGCACGAAGCATCTTCTAGTGAGTGTCTACAAAGTTTGTTCAAATAAAAGCCCTTGGGTCAAAATTGGCCCCGCCCCGGCTGACATTGATTTTCCTTCTTTGAAAAAACCCGAATAGCTAGAGTTTAGATATTAAGCATGAAACATTTTCTAGTAAGTGTCTACAAAGATTGTTCAAATAAAAGCCCTTGGGTCAAAACTGGCCCTGCCCCAGGTGTGTCATTGTTTTTAACTATATGTGTAAAGAAAAAAACTTGACCAGCTAGACCTTAGATGTTAAGCATGAAATATCTTCTAATGGGTGTCTACCAAGTTTGTTCAAATAAAAGCCCTGGGGTTTAAACTGGCCCCGCTCCAGGGGCCTATATACAGGTGAGCGACTTCAGGGCCATCATGACCCTCTTGTTATAAATATAAAAAACTTTGTCCATTACATATTTTAGTATGTTTTTGGGAAAAAGTAATTTTTGATTATCTGAATTTTTTGATGATTTTAATATTCAGTTTTTTAACCCAGGATCCCAGTTTAATTTTATAGAATCTAATTAAGTAAAGTTATCTTCTAAAAATCATTTACAATATTTGTGTATTTTTGTATAATATAATTATGTACTAGTTTATTTTGATAATTATTATAAGTGTATTTTATGTATTAATTGTACATTTATATACTATTATTATATAATTATGAGTATATATTATGACATATCGCTTCACTAACTGTTGACTTTTTAATACTCATGCATTATTTGTCTTTAAATTGTGAGCACTTAGAGTCAAGTTTGTAATAATAAATCACTCTGAAAATTATATGGTTTTTGTCTTCTTTTCTTCCCTCTGAAAACAAATGTATATTAAACACTCATTCTATTACAAAAACATAGTCGTAAATAAAGTCTTTGCTTATAGGACGTGAATTTAGTTTTATAAACTCAGCTGTTCCTTGACCATGTTGGAACACTAGGAGATCTTAATTATAAAAAATCATATGAAGGAATCAGTGGGAATAGGCTTGGCAACCCAACCTACCTTTTATCTGTCTTGAGTAGCCACGCCTATTTCTATTGATTTCACCACACTACTGTTCAATTTCATAAGTTATGAAATTAACTAGTACTGTGTAGTACATTTGTAAAAGTAATAGAAATAAGCGTGGCTATCAAACCTGTTATTTGCTAACTTATAGAAGTATTTTCTTTCTTATGAAATTAGACAATTTTGAGAGATTTAAGCAATAAAAGTAGGCATGAGATAACCCAACCCAACCCATATTGAGTGTTTTTATTAAGTTTTAGGACACAATAAAAAGAGGCATAGCTACCAAACTTATTTTTGACCAGTTTATGAAATTTATACTACTATTGTTTAATGGATAAAATAAAAGTAGGTGTGAGTCACAACCTACCCCATCAGTGGTTCACTCAGGAAATAGTCACTGTTTGATCAAAACATGTACAGGTTTGGATTCCACTTGTCATAGACTTTATTTTCGTAATTTTCACTAAACGAAAACAGTTTGGCAGTAAAATTCTGTTGTCCGTATAAAAGGAAAACGTCATTTTCAAGTAATGTTCCTCAATGATCTTAAATTGAGGTCAGTTGTTTGATTTATACTTATTGTGACTTAAATCTACTGGAATAACAAAAGTATTCTACAAAAATTTTAGTGAAGAAGGGTGTTGACAGGAAAAACTATATGTACCTAGCTTGAAAGTGAAAGTCACTGTAAGTTTTGTTTAAAATTGATAATTTTAGAAAGAGGGAATATACTTTTATCATAAATGGAACGTGGGGTACAGCTTGTACCTTTTTTATTCAGTGCTTGGGTTCAAAGGAATAACTCCTTGGAGACGCTAGAAAAAATACACATTTTTTCGTATAGAATACAATTTAATAATGCCTCAAACATTCATATATTTTGAAAAAGTCTGTCAGAATCAAGGAATACTTATCTTGTGTACGAAATTGAACTCTAAATAATATTTCACATTACAATCACACAGAAGCACATACATAACACATACAATAAGCAGTGAAATATAATACAAGCAAATTATCCCCTTTATCTTAGCATAATAAAACTTCAATATCACATACCCGTGCCGCTTTTGCAACTCCGTAACAATGGTATTACGCGGATTTGCATATATATTTTATCTTGACGTCATTTGCGCTATACAAACATAGCGTTAAGACGGGTTAAATGTTAGCTTAATACTTCAGGCACGTCAATGATAGATACATGGTTCTTCTTCACTTCAACCGGTCTTTATTTTTGGTACCGGTATGTGATAAATAGAATATTAAATTCATGTAAGTTCATAACTAAATCTATTGAACTTGTAAATAGCCTACATAATTTTTATTTAGTTTAATATTATTATTTTGATTAGTGTCAGTTTATTGGATTTACAGTAAATCATACACCTCAATCGTATTACTGCTACCATTAGTGACTGCCAGTCTGTTATGTTTCAAATGAAAGCTACATGAAAAACCATGACAAACATTGCCAAGTATGCCCAATTTTCCAGTAGTCTTCTCATTGATCTGGACAATTTTAGAATTCCCCCATCCACACACAAATATGTTTCCTCGTTTGTCTGTACAAACTCCAAATAGATTAATAAAATCAGGATCAGTAATTGTTGTCTTGTAATTTCCCTCAATGTCAAGGACAATCAGACCTTTATAATAATCAGCCACATAAATCATCTTGCCATCACTGCTAACACTGATATCTTTGTTGTCATTGAAAATTGCATTGCCTTGTTTATCAGTTGTGATTTTTTTCAACATGATGCCATTCATATCATAAATGTAGAGCGCTGTATTAGAATCAGAGATGAATAATTTGTTGTCTTTGTAGGCCAGTCCATTACATACATGATCTAGATTCAGTTGACCGGTGGTAATAAGTTCTTTGTCCATTGTAACAAATTGAATGGTTTGATTGTTCAAACTTACTGCAAAGTCGTTTTTACTTATTTGACAAATTCTATATGGCGATGCTTCAAGATTTAGCTTATCTTTTATGGATTCTGAGGACAAATCAATAAGCTTGAATGTTTTGTTGTTATAGTCAGCTAGAAATAATAGTCCATCATCTGTGAAACATGAACCCAAAACATGACATGATGTTCTATCATTTTGATGTTTGATGTTAACTTGTTTCTTGCTTTTCACAACATACATTTTCTCTCTTATATTTTCAGTATTACTCACTGAAATTAATCCAAATGTCTTGAAGTCTTTCAAAGCATCCTTTATTGTCGAATCAGCAATGAATTCCACTTTAACATCTGATGAATTTGTCACAGACTCTGCTTCTGCTTCATTAGCTTCAATGATTTGTTTCCGAGAAGTTTTCACAGCGACGTACTCTTGTGCTTTATTCCCAACTGACTTTGTTAGTTTTTGTGATGATAATTTGAGTTCATCAATATGTCTATGGAGGTTTTTAATCTCGTCCTCTAGTTTCCCTTTGCCATTTTTGTACTTTTCCTCTAAAGTTTTTAATGTAGTCTTTTCAAGTGTATCAAGTATTACCTCCAATTCTTTTCTGAATTGTCTTATTGACTCTGTTGCTTTCTCCTTCTGTGCATTGAGCTCTTTGATAAGAAATTTCTTTGCTCTCTCAGCCTCCTCAATTTTAGTTTTTATGCGAATCAGCTCAATATTTGTTTTATCAGCATCAATCTCCTTACATAAGTCATCAACTTCATCTGGTATCGAATGTATATGTTGGCAGGTTCTGAAAATTTTAATATAAAAATACTGAAATTATGAGAATGATTTTTGATATCAGTTAACAGCCTATTTAACTTTATAAATGCTATGATTATTTTCAAAGCAATTATTTTCGTGCTGCCGTGGTACATTTAACAAAAATCATTTTATTTGCTGTACATGTAAAGCTCAGTCTTATTTTGCTTATTTTGCATTTAGCCATTATAGACATACAGCTACTATAGTGAGTATTTTGTCACAATACCACTTTCTTTACATTTTACTATCTTTATTACTAATTATATCACATTTAAGGCAATTTTCTCAGGTGATTTGCGTCTCACATGTTCTAAATCCATAATTACAACATTATAAAACACATTTCTTTCCTTAATACAAAAGGAAAATGTTATTTCTTTTTGAGGCATGCTGTGCCTTTAAGGTTACTGACTAATATATCATCATATGACTAACTAACCAATTGTGTCTAAAATTGAGAAAATAGATAATAAAATTATTCTGAGGCAGTATGCTGTGTTACTTATGTAACATGGCATTTGAAATATCTGTTTATGCCTATAATTTTTTATTCAATATTTCTACTATTTTTGTTGAGCCTGCATGCGGCAAGCTCGATATAGCTCTCACAATGTTGGTTTGGTGTAAATACGCGCTTGTGCGTGCGTGCGTGCGTGCGTGCGTGCGTGCGTGTGTGTGTGTGTGTGTGTGTGTGTGTGTGTGTCAGTGCATCTGTCCGTATTATGCCTGTCTTGGTGTAACTCTGTCATTACTTCACAGAATTTCAAATAGTTTTGAAGACATGTTTGTAAACAGTAATGAGTAATGAAATGGTGTGTAGCGCACATGAACCATGTAGCTATGTCAAAGGTCAAGGTCAAAGTTTAAGGACAAATGCAAGAAAACATTGTCTCAAACAGATTGACTGCACCATAACTTTATAGCTAAAGTAATTAAAAATAACCTGGCACAGATGTTCAACATCATGGGACGGCATGTCGTGCTTAAGAATTGTTGACTACGTCAAAACTCAAGGTCATACTTAAAGGTAAAATACGACAGCGGACTCGACATGTTGCCCTTGGGCATCTAGTTTGTTATAATACTGGCCCAGATACCTTTACTGATTAACTTTGATCTCATTTGAGTCGGAACAATAAATAGATGAAAGTGAGCTTATTTTATGTGCTTTTATGTTTTCTACAAGTTTGAAAAATAATAATAACAAAGATATGAATTGTCTTTAATTCAGTTTGAGGTGAATGTACATTGATAGAAAATTATAGCTGCCAAAACTTTTAATTTCAATTTAATTAAATACAATAATTAAAATAATATCAAACCTGTGTTTTATAGCTATACAGGTCGCACATGCTACGTCATCGTGGTCAGCACAATACATATCTAGCAGCTTGCTTTTATGAACTTCACATTTTTCAACAGGAAAACTTGGCAACGATGTATGTAAGCTAACTGTGTTAAAACTTGACTTGTCTATAAACTGATGCATGCTCATTGCAGGAAACATTTTGTGAAAGTCTGTACATGGTGTACAATAATAATCCTGACATTCCACACAATAAATATCCGCCTCTTTTGTTATATTTTTCTTTACACATAAACAACATTTAAAGTTGACAAATTCATCTGATCCAATACCTCCGTCCGCCATTTTCTACAATGTCGTTTTTTACTTCCTAGTTACTACAAAAACATAACAGGGGTTTAACAAGTTTATATGTAAAAAGCCTGATTCATTTTATTCAGAGCTGATATGAATAGTGTAGCTATTTAAATCAGCCTAGTATTTTTATCTGATAGCATTATCAGTGTATAATATATTGGACTTTGTTATTTGAAGTAGTTATAAATCATGTACATGTATAATAATAAAGATTATTTTAGAATTAAAATAATTCCGTTTATTTTAGAGAAATAATCGTGTGCTTAAGCCTTGTTTAAAGCTTTCGTTACGTGACAATCAACAAACCTCGGTCATTATCTATAGATTGTTTACATAACACTGGTTACCGTGTTTGTCTTATCATTTCTATATAGGGTCAGGTTTAAAGAATTAGCTGTTTATAATACAAGTTTGCCTCTTTAAAAAGAAACATGCGAGAGGTCTTTTTGCTGTGGTTTGAAAATATTTGGGTATATTTTATAAATAACAATTATTTAAAAAAAAATAGAATTTATTAAATATATTGAATATAGTATCATAATGAAAGTTTGTTTTACACTTCATTTTTTAAAATGTTTTGAAAGATTATGTGCCGGAGAAATGGACTTTTTTCTCTTGGCGCATAAAGAGATACCTGTTTTATAAAGGGAACTTGTATCATAGTTTGGGGTTCTTTTCTGTTGAAAATGTGTCAGAGTAAAATCATATACATATACATGCACAGTGAATGAACTGGAGTTAAGGTATCAGTTACCCGCACTCCAGAGCATGTCCATTGATTGGCTCATTTTTGCTGGGGTTTACTTGTTGTCACGGCAGAGAAAAAGAAAGCGACAAAAATATCATATTCAGATGCTCGTTCACTGGATCCTTTTTTCTTGGGTTTCATATTGTGACGACAGGGAACGTGTTTTATGTTTGACTATGATTCAAAAGAGAACGATTATCAAAACACTCGGCATTCTGATTATTACTTGGGGGGGGGGGGGGGAGGGGGCTACGCCCCTCATACACTCGGCAATCTGATTAATACTTGATGGGAGGGGGGCCACGCCCCTCATAGAAATCAGATAGCCTCATGTTTCGAGTGCTCTTTCTATTACTTAATTAAAAAAGATAAATGATATATTAATATACATGTTAAAAGTAGTTTTAAAATAAAAGTTTCTTGTTAAACTCATTAAGTAAATTTTTGGTTGATGTTTGGGTAAGTATTTGGAAACATTTCTTCTACATTTTCCAAAACGGGCATTAAGTATTTTAATCAAACAATTTTAAGTCCAGGATTTACATAGAAAATGTTTATATCATTTGATTGGAATAAACAGTATATAAAGCTGCATGCCTCCAACCCCAATATTTGATCAAAAGTTTAAAAAGCAGCAAAATTTCGGTACACGGTTCACTCGGTCATATAATAGCGCATGGTGATGCTGTGGCTATAATGTTCACTGTTACTATTTATCGGAACATGAAATAGTAAAACACTATTCAGAAAACAATACGGTAATCGACTTATACAGATTAAAATATTAAAACGGTATGAAACATTCACGTAGCTCTAAGTAACGTAACTGATATTTTCCGATTTTTCTATGTACCGATTTGATCACTTCGATGTTCATTTTTGATTAAGTTAAGTCGTATTTCGAAACGGAGCATGCGCAAAACAATTTTTGTAGACTGCTCTTAATGATTTTACGCTTTAAATGAGACTCATTCACTACAATCAGATACGCAAAAAAGGATGCCGCCAGCAACCAGTCTGAACACTGTGGGGAGGTCTGATGACCTCTCCAATAAAAGCCAAAGTTTCCTGTGCAACTGTCTCAGTTATTTTTTGACGACGAAGCTATAACACAACAAATTGGAGTAAGTTGAAAATTATTTGCCATGCAACGAGGTCGTACACGCTGAATGATTCAGCCGACGAGAATAGAAATGGCTACGCGACGCAGCGAGAGGGGACAGTCAGCTTCAGTACCTGAAATTCCTCTAGGGGAGCGTTGTTTGCTTTGAAATGCACGTGGGACCATCGAAAGTCTCGAAAATTTAGCTCTACGTCATTCAGGTAGAGCAGTAAATGCTTGTGGTAGCGCCCAGTCCCAGAAGAGTCAAGAGCACGTGCAGGATAACCCGCACGTCGATGCCAGACAATCTAGGGGACAGAAGCGCCAAGCCGATGAATTGGACGACATGGTAGATGTTATGCTTCTAGAATCAGAAGAGGGTAAGTACAAGTTATCGACTTCGAGCGAATTTTGAGTGCATCAGGGATTATTTCAAATAAAGATTTACCAACACGTGTGAATAATGATTAATCTCTGGGGTCTGGAACAACCAGTAATAATGCAAATGTTCATTATAGGCCGCTGACACCACCTAATGAATGCTCAGCACCGTCTGTTCGCCTAGCAGACGATAACTTGGCGGCTCATAGCCCTATAGTTCTCAATCAGCAAATCTGTAGAGACGAGTACGTTAATTTTGCGTTGTTGCTAAAAAGGAGCAATTGAGCTATCCGAGTTAATTCCGATTTACAGTTGGTTTCCGCTCCCAAGGTGTGTAAAGATAACATTTATGATATGGAAAAATGGACAAACGCATTCATCATATATTGCTCCATATACCTATCACATCATTGAGACAAGGTTTATGAACTGCTACATTATATGTACAATATAAGAGAATGCGCTATGAAACAAAGCCGGTCAGCCTGGAAAACAAATGATGAGCAGTTTCGCTAACACCAGACTATTACACCTTCACCATGGTCTTAAATCAACAATGACCTACGGTGGCGATCAAGCCCAAAACATACACATGTCTTGATTATAATAATGGTAGATGCATGTGGCAAAACTGCATTTTTCCTTACTTATGCGCGAAGTGTAATGCGCCCCATCCTGAGATAAACTGTTTCTCTTCAAACTCAATTGGTTATACACAGAAAAGTCGTACACCAGCTTTTGAACGTAATTTTTGAGGTAAGGGGTTTCAGTCCTATTCAAGATGGAGAGGTTACAATAGAGGGCAGTCAAACAATTAAATCGATGTATCATCGTTGTACATCAGAAAAACAGTCAAATCCAGATATTCATAATATTGCAAAATCTCCAATTAAACTTTCGGCTATGCAATATCATTTGCAATTTTATAATGAAATTGAAGAAGAGTTTTTAAATGATGGTTTTAAGAATGGCTTTCCACTACAGAATTCCGGCCCCTGTGTTGCACGTGATTCCAATAACCTGCGTTCTACTCTCGGTAAAACCCGGAAATAATAAACAGTCAAATTAATAAAGAAATCTTAGTTGGCCGCGCAGCTGGACCATTCAATGAGCTTCCCCAGCCAAATTTTATTGTATCCCGGTCCCAAAGAAAAACACCGGGGAGTTCAGAATAATTCAGCATCTGTCATATCCGCCGGACGAATCAATCAATGATTATATTGACCCGGCCTTGTGTACGGTTCAATACACCAGTTTCGATGATTCAAGATCAGCAGTGCAAGTCAGCACTGCAAACTTTTTAAATCCGATATTAAACGTGCTTGCCGTCTGATACCTATTAAACCTTCAGATTTTGAGTTGCTTGGTTTTCGTTATAATGAGTTTTATAAGTTTTATTTTGATAAGGTACTAATCATTTGGAGCATCTGTATGCTGAATAATCTTTGAAAGATTTTCAAGATTCTTAGAATTTTGCATTACATTTCATTTTCAATCGGGGAAATTTATTCACTATTTAGATGATTTTTTGGGAGGTGATACGTCGATGGACTCTTGCAATAGGGCATTGCAAATATTTAGAGAAACAATGTCAGAATTGGGGGTGCTCATAGCCAAAGATAAGACCGAGGGGCCCACTGAGTGCCTCGTTTATAGGTCTAGATTCAAACAAAATTATTGTGAGAATACCCACGGCCAAATAACCGAGGTAGTTGGAAAAATAAAGAATATCTTATTAAAGTCAACATTAAACGAGATACAATCTTTAATTGGATCTTTAAATTTTTGCTGCCGTGCCATAGTTATTGGCTGGACATTTATTTGCCGCTAAATCAATTCAATATGTGGGCTTACTAAATCTCATCATCGAATTGGAATCAAGAAAGAAATAAAATTGGATTTGTCTATGTGGCTAGTTTTCTCAGGGTCATTTAACGGTATTTCTGTTTATCATGACAGATTCTGAGTCTCAAATGAGGATAGCGCTGGGGTTATTGGCTTAGGTTTTGGTCTTAACTACAAGGGTCATTGGTGCAATGCAAGATGGCCAACGTGGTGGCATGAATAAGGTATCACCGCGGATATTACGTACTGTTCTAGAACTATTTCCCATTTTAGATGCATTATTCATTTGGGGCGAGGAATAAGTAATTTAAAAAAAAGATTTAATTGTGATAATATTGCAGTGGTGCATATACTCAATAAGTTAACGTTTATACTCAATTAGTTAACGTCAAAATCAAAGGCAGTCAGGGGGCTTGTCAGAATTTTGGCCTTACGCCGTTTGAGACTTTTTAATTAAGGCTAGTCATCTCCCTGGCTGTCAAAATGACATCTGTGATGCTTTGGCTCGGTTTCTGCTGTCTCGAATTAGGGAGTTGGCACCGGAAGCAGATCTAAACCCTTGCCAGGTTCCATAGTTTCTATGGAACGCATTCAGCCTAGAGTTATACAACTTCTACAATCGGGACTAGCATCAAACTCACCGAAGCATCAACTTACCGAACTAGCGTCAATATGTTCGAAAATTAAGACTAACATACAAAATACTAAGTCAATGGCCTATTCCAATTAATCACGTGATTTTGTTTATGGCATTTTGTTTTGAGAAAGGCCAATCGCCAAAAACTATTACAACTTCTGTCGCTGGCCTGAATAATTACCATAAATAAAATGTTTTTTATGCATAAATAATGTTTTATGGTCAACAAATTATTAGAAGGCTGTCGGAGAAATCGTATAACTAACGATTGTCGAGCGCCATCAACAATACGCACTTTGGTTTCTGTGTGTGATTCACTGCCCAACGTGTGTTATAATATTTATGAAAACAAGTTATTCGTGTCTCTTTTTACCTTGGCCTATAATGGTTTGTTTCGGGTCAGCATATTGGTTACGTCATCCGGTATGCAAGCTGACATTGTGCTCAGTTTATCGGTTGGTCAAAACGAATATGCAGTTATTAAATTGCGTCATTTTGAAACAAATCAAAGAGGGACTACTGTTCTACCGAAAATACCTAGAGAAACTGGTCATGTATGCCCTGTTAACGCTTTATTTGAATTTGTGACAATCAGACCTCGTTCAAAAGGCCCTCTATTTTGTCACGCTTATAGTTCGCCGGTAACTAGAACGCAGTTTTCGGCAGTACTAACTAAGTGTGTCAATCAGTCTAATTTGTCTGACGCACATTTTATCTCCCATAGCTTTAGAATTGGCAGAGCCACAACTTAGCTACCTAAGGTTACCCTTCATCAGTATTAATGAAACTGGGAAGGTGGACATCTCAAGCGTTTCGACTTTATAGTCGTCTTTAAATGTTGATTCTTTTCAACCACTATCATACGCTGTGTAATCTTTTATTTATATTTAGATGTTTGGATCCTGGGTGACTCGAACCTGTTCTGGGCTGGACAGTGGACAAAGAACACAGGAAAGCCTAACTTGAGATTGAAAGATTTAACAATAGCCTGGTGGGGTGTTCGAGGTCTACGTTAGCAGTCCTTTCGTCACTCTTTTGAATCACAGGTGTTGTTTTCTTCACCTTCATCAAATATTATTGTTATTTTAGGAGGCAATGTTTGGCAGATTTACCGATGTTAAATTTGAAAGATGTTATTAGTGATGAAAGGTTTACTTGCGTGAAGCTTTCCCTACAACGGTACTAATTTGGGTAGATGTATTACAGAGAAAGACCTGGCATAATGCCACAGTGGGTTGGGCTGCTATGGAAAATAAACGCAAACAAGTTAACAGGATAGGCCGTCAATTGGTTCATTCATTGGTTAAAAGTAACAGAAGCCGTACATCGATGCTAAAACTGCATTGTTTCGGGCAGACGGTGTTCACCTCAATGTATTGGTTTGGAATTCTCCGTAGATTACTTCAAAGATTCTATCATTAAAAAAGTACCATGTCATTCCGTCATTATCAGTTTCACTATCTTTGTAACGGTTGCACACATTCATCTCAAAGTTAACATATTGATTTATCATGAGAAAAAACAGGTCAAGTTCGAATTTGGTCATGGTCCGGTGATTTTTGCCAGAATTATGTCCATTGATGAAATTTTCAGTTTCTGTTCATTATCTTCCGAAAGGTATTCATTTCAAATTTACATATGGAAATGTCAAAGGAATGCGCAGGTTAAGTTTGAATTTGTGCCTGCTTCGATGATATTTGGCAGAGTCATGCCCCTTTCACTTTGAAAATAATAAATTTTCAGTTCTGGTTCAATATTGCCCAATGGTATTACACATTCAACTCAAATTTGACATATGGATACGTCAAAGAAATGCGCAGGTCAAGTTAGAATTTGTTCAGGGTTCGATTACTTTTGGCAGAGTAATGCCCCTGTAACTTTGACAAAAAGGGAATTTTCAGTTTCGTTCATTATTGCCCAACTGTATTACACATCAACTCAAATTTGACATATGGATATGTCAAATAAATGCGCAGGTCAAGTTCATATTTTGTCATGGTTCGATGATTTTTAGCAGCGTTATGCCCCTTTAACAATGAAAGAAAGGAAATTTTCAGTTTCCGTTCATTATTTCCAAACAGTTATACATATTCAACTCAAATCTTAAATATGGATATGTCATAAGAATAAACTGGTCATGTTCTAAAGCGGTCATGGTTTGATGATAGTTGAGTTATTCCTCTTGAACATTAAAAAAATCAGAACATTTGAGTTTCCGATCATTATCTCTCCAATGGTTGTACACATTCAACTCAAATTTGATATATAGATACATCTTAGGAATAAGCAGCTCCAGGTTGAATTTGGTTGTGGTCCAATGATTTTGGACAAAGTTATCTCTCTTGAATGTTAGAACAATTTTGAATTTTTAGTTTTAGCACTCATACTTTTGTGGAAATGTATGTCATGTATGTAGTCATTATTTTGGCTACAAATATGCAATATGCAATTTACAAAAGGTTAACACTGAATAGTTTCAGTGCCTTGAAGTTTGTATTAAATGGTTTGTGTTAACATTGAAAATAGTTTTAAGAAAAAAAAAATAGCAAACAAATTTAGAACTAAATATTATGACATCTGAAATTTTGGCTGCTTGCGGGGGCATCCGTGGCGTGACGACGCATTTAAACTGATTTTATTAAGGTTAATCATCTGTGTTTACAAACATAGCTGGTGTCATGGATTGCTTTACGTCTCCCATCTTAATACAAGATCTAAATAATCAAGATCGATATACTAGGAATAGTACGCATTAGATTAATGATGCACCTGCTTTGCACCTCTAATACCACTAATGTAATTTTAATGAAACTTTACAGAATTGATCAGTAGCTCAAGTAATAAATTTAGTTATGCATATCGTTAGCATTTTCCGGTTCAATGTTTTTTTTTTGTTATAGTTATGGCCTTTAATACTATTCCTCTGATACAACTGATGCATTTCAGTAGATCTACAGGATTGATCGGTAGCTCGGTACTTGAACTTGAATGGTTTTAGCCGAGTTATGACCCTTGAATAAAAAAGATGTTAAAGTTTGTTCGGACTACTACTCTTAATTACCACTTATGAAATTTCATTGAGACTTTACATAATTGATTGGTTACTAAAGTTGTTGCGCATATAACACAGGTTTTCTGGCTGAAAGATTTTTGGCTGAGTTATGGCCCTTGAAAAAAAAGTATCTTTAGTTTCCAGCTACACAGAAGCTTTTCTGGCTACTCCTCAGAAACTGATGGTCCAATTTCCCGAACTTTACAGAAATGATGAATACCACAGTTTTGCATATCATTGGCAACTTTACAGCAGGATTGATCGGTAGCTCATAAAGTTGCGCATTTAAAACATTGTTTTTCTTGTTGAATGATTTTTGCGAGTTATTGCCTTTGAATAAAAACGCATTTTGTCCTGTTAATGAGTTCTGTGTCTCCTGCTACACAGTAGCTGTGACATGCAAATGGCTATCATGTTGCGACACATGTGATCGCTGATCGCTCTTTTGTTATTATGTAACTGTATTAAGTCAAATAAAAAAATGGACTCATTAAATTCTGCTATTAAAAACTCAATGATCACAATTCTGGACTAAATCATATTTAGCATGCTATATCAAAATCAAGGCAACTATGTTCTTATTTACTCAAGTATTTCCTATTGTTCCTCCTTATTTTTAGTGGAGAAATAAGTCGTCAATAAGTATGCTTGCTTTCTTATCTCTTGAAAAACAATTAACAAAACTGTTCCCCATAACACTATCCCCTATTGGTAAATGTCTCAGATATTTGATGTTTTTATCTACGGGTCTCAACTTTGAGCGGGTTTGCAATTATTAGGTTCATTAGATTCACGGTAACTGAGTCTAAAATAGATATTACTACTTTTCCACCATATATGCCGGGTTTGCGCACAGGTGCAAACCCGGATTATATTATGGCGAAAGTCGGATGGCGAGCGGGCGGACTGTTGGTGTGTGGGAAAAAAAATTAAAACAAATTTCTCGAGAGCTACTTATCACAACCACTTAATATTTAGTAAACAACATCGACACGTGAACTTCACCGTGGGATTTAATTCAAGGTATGTCGATCACATCCTGTTTACCAAAGTTTACCAATTAATGGTCAATGATAAGACATTTTCGTAACATCACAGCCTCATGATATTTGGTATATAAATGCAAGCCGGCCTTTCTATCTTTGACCCATTTTTGTTAGCTTTGTAACAGTAAAATTAAAAGTTACTGATATTACGGCTATTTTTTTCTATTTACGTATTAAAGATGTTTTGGCGAGCCATGGAGTAAATGTCACAAATCTTGCGGGGGTGGTCATCAGAAACGTAGAATATACTGTCTACAGAACTATTGCAAGACAGAAGGTAGGAGAGTACCAGGGAAGTACTGTGATGCTGAACAGAAACCTGTTAGAAAGAGAGAATGTAACACACAGGAATGTCCCCTGCCTGATACAAAATCCCATAGTCACAGGTAGAATTATTAACTTTTATATATTCGTTTGGAACCAAAACCGGTGAAACTTTGTCACCAAAATAGAGCCAGACTAGTCTGCACTCATGTGCAGTCGTGTATGCAATATGACAAGCCTCTATACTGTTGGTAGCTTAGTTGTCGAGGTATTGAAATCCCTTAAATTTCAAATGGACTGTTCCAAATTCAATGCAGGGCAATTCCATCACATAAATTCAGCAAATTAAAGGTTTAAATTCAAATATTTATAGTCTGATATTCATTTTTATAGATAGACTGGTACATTTTGTTTACAGTGTTCAAAGAGCTGTGGTAAAGGGTTAAGGTCAAGGACAATTGAGTGTAGAAGTAAGTTATTAAAGTGTCAGGTCATACAGCCAGACTCAATGTGCGCTGGTGATCCACGGCCGATCTCACAGAAAGGTTGTAGGCGTAGACGATGTCCTGACCCAACAGCTAAATGGGCCAACATTAGATTGAGCCAGGTAATGAAATTACAAAATATAATTTTTTAATTATTATTTATTACATTATGTCATTGCCCTCAATAGCTGTGAAAGAGAATGGTGAAAATTGCAGACTATAGAAGAACATGTGAATACAATTTTTAGCTTGACATTTTTTTTTGAAAAAGTTAATGAAGGTATTGTTACAGTCATGATTTTTTTGCTGTAACTAGCTATAACTTTGTTATTAATGAATGGCTTGACTTCATATTAAGACACATTATCTTTAGTATAATACATTTATGAATATAAAGCTCATATTGACCATGGCTGATTAATAACCTTGACCTATGTACAACTTAACTTTGATAGCAGCTGGCCTAGATAATTTGAAGAAGTGGCCTACTTTCTTATCTTTTGATTTACAGCTATAAAATTTGAACAGTGTGCACAGTTTAGCTGTAAAATTGATAATAGAACATTATGGTAATGATTCATACTTGGACAAAACAAAAAAAATGTGACTAGACTTTCTTTTTGAAATTAAAAAAGGAAAAACTATTTTTTTTGTCATGATTTTTCTATTTAAGTATTTGTTTAAACCTGGGTTTTTTTGTTGCTGTTATACAAAGTAAAATATTTGACTTTTCCCACTGCCCAGTGCTAGCTTTTGTTATATAATATGATCATATTGCAATATGATTGTGCTTTTATTGATATTACGGATTATTTTCAAATTTTGTATGTCAAATACTTTCAGCCTGTAACTTAAATCTCATTCATATGCTTCAGGGTCTAGAATTTAGTAATGTGCCAATCTGTTAGAATAAAACAAAGAACTTTTTACAAAGGATTTGTCTTTACCATAGAAATTCAGAAGTACTAGGACATATTGAAAATGACAAATAAAACATAACAAAACTGTTATTACTTATTTTTTTGTTTCATTGGTTGACAATTATATCCTCACTATGTATGTACATAGCTCAATGTCACTATAATAAATTTTACTATCTTAATATTTCTACAATATTTTGATATGTTATGTGTACTTCAGTGCACAAGAACGTGTAATGTAGGCACGAGGACTCGAGCTGTTAAATGTATGAGGAAGACAGAGTCCGGGACTGTAATAATTACCAAAGAGAAACGCTCTCCATGAGTAGACTTCAAATTTGTTGATACCAGACATTTTATTTTTGGTTGAATCCTGGAATTAGTAGTAATGGTACGTACTGATTAAGTATCTAGTAAAGTCGGTTAAAAGTCAGAAATCTACCACAGAGATATGACCCAAACATGTTGAAATGGACACAAAAACCAGTTAAAACAAACAAACATAATCAATCCTAATGCGACTGGTACAGTGTAACTTCCGAATTCCGGAACTTCTGAAATCCGGAAACTTCTAAAAACCGAACATTTTTTTCGGTCCCGATTTTTTCCCTTCTATTTTCTATTAATATAATACTTCTGAATTCCGGAACTTCTAAATTCTGAATTCCGGACGATATTTTCGTAAAATTAGAGTCAAATCAATGCAAGTTTACCTCCAAAAACCGGAAATATCCAAAGGTGTGAAATACATTGTAAATCCAGAATGTTTACCCTGCAGGAAGATTTAATCTCCCTATCGATTGTTTACTAATTAGCGGTGATCGTGTAATTTGACACACGTTAAAATCACAACCTGTGAAATGGTATGTTTGAAGTGATGCGGTTAATCAAAGTATTTTACGGCGGTCAGTTAATTTGAAGTGTTTATTAGCGGATTAAATGACAATTAATTGGACAATGTATGCATCAAACGTCTTCAGGGATTTTATTGCATTTGATGTAATAATTAATTAACTAACATCCAACTGCAATTAACAACATTTCTACAAACTGATAGAAATTCAAAAGCATTTGCAGGTTAGATAAAAATGTATTCTTTTCATTCACACCTTTATCTTGATTAAAAGACTATTATATATGATATTACAGTAATTGCCACATCTTCCTTGACATTTAGTGGTATTAAGTGGCTTAGTCTTGTCAACATTATCATAAACTTCTGAATTCCGGAAACCTCTGAAATCCGAACTTTTTGACAAGTCCCATGGGCGTTCGGTTTTCGGAAGTTACACTGTATACAGTATAGAAATAGCCATGAAATTTAAAAGTAATTTGCTGAAAATTTGAAAACAGTTCTAAAGTAATGATATTATCTAAAATTCATCATTGCAGTAGAGGATTAACCCCAATTAAAAAATATCAGGAGTTAACCTGTACCAGCACTAGGGTCACGATTTTATCTTAATATTTAAGTAATCTTTTTGTTTTTAGAGTTCAGTGTCGTGTGGACGTGGTCAGCAGACGCGACTGGTTCACTGTATGCATCAGAAGTACAGAAAGCTTGCCACTAACTGTGACTAGTCTGTCAAGCTTCAAGAGAAACAGAGCTGCTTCCAGAAATTTTTTTGGATCCATGTAAAATTTGTATCTTTTTAATATATATGCATTTTCTTTGCTTATCATATTAGAAGTGCTGTAGAGGGTGATATAATGATATAAACATTAATTTGAAGAGAATTACAATAAATACACATTCCGTTCTACCATCCCAGACCGACCAAGGTTGAATAGCTTAAACTCTTTGTTTGACATTTTTGCACTGCGAAGTTAGGATTTGTAACTTCAAGTTACTTACCCTTCAATGCTGTGGGTTAGAATCCCATCAGATGCCTAGGATTTTTTCCTATCAGGAAACTATTAAGTTAGCTTACTCGAGGTAAGTGGTTCTACCAATCTGACTAATGTTCAGATCTACGCTTTTCTGTTACGTAGATCTTATTACGACTGTATATGTTTCGCCTTCTTTATAACTTGGATTTCCCAAGAAAGCTATTATTAGCTATGCAATCAAACCAGTTTTTACATAGGCAATTGAAAAAGTATCAAAATAACGTTATCATTGGAAGTTAAACAAATTATTGATTTTTGTTAGAAATAAATGTTTGAAGTTATTTTTAACAAATTAACTTGAAATAATATGAGTCAATTTTTTTAATTGGCAAGACTGTTTTGCCAGTTTACCTGTCGGCTATATGGACAACGGCAAGTTTGCTCTCTAAATCGTAACAATTTCCTACTCAGTATTGGTTTTCCCAGGGTTAAAAATAGAAACCGCATCGCTTTAAAAATTATGAAAGCTCACCGATGTTTGGCTATGTGAAAGATCAACAGAAATAACTTCGTAATTGGTCACTGCTAGATCTAGAAGTGGAGTGTTATTTTGAGCTAATTTTAATCAGATTGGTAGTTTTACTCAGGTGTGCTTTGTACCTAAAATAATACACAAAGGGGTACCTCAAGTCTTTGTAAACCAGTAAAGATTTGGTGTTACATGAAACCTAACAAATTGAAGGGGAGCGGTGGCATAATGGTCAATGTGTCTACCTCTCAACCCAGAGATAATGGGTTCGAGCTCTGGGTCACGACCATGTTTCTTCATGTGACACCAGTACTTGTTGGTTCCAGGAAGTTGACTGGAAAGTGTTATTTATAAGTCATAAGAACTTTCGCAGCCAAGCTTAAATTAATATGTTTATAAATAGAAATTTATTTAATCATCGTACATCATATCATCTTTCAACAAGCTTACAACACAATCAGTCTAAAAGAAATTAGTATAAACTAAAGGCTGAGCACTACCGGATCTAGCATATTTGTGAATAAATAAACTGTATCAATACTTTAGATATTTACACGTTTTATTTGTTTTTGTTTCAGGTCCTTCGTGTTTTGATGAGTTTTCGTGGTGTCATATGGTGCCGAAACACAATATCTGTAATCATTCTTTCAACGGGACCAAGTGTTGTCTCTCTTAAAGGGGCTACACTGAGGTCTGACAGGTATTTTGGTGTCCAAAAAAAATGTAAACAAATTTCCTCACAAATCACAATATTATAACTAAAATAACAATAACTTACACTTTAACCAACCCTCTAACAACAATTATGCTAGAAAATGCATTATCACATTAGCTTTTGATGCAAAAATGAAAGTGGGTTTTCCCAGACATGTACAGAAGTTACCCACAATTCATCGGGTATGACTAAAATACGCAACGGACATTTTTGGAACAACAGAGTAAACGGGGGTAAAAAAGTCTTTTGATTTTTTCTCAACACTCTAGTCCAACTAATTAGACTTGTCAAAGAGACACCGAGATAATTTTGGACGGGCGCTGTCTTTTTCCAAGTCCAACCACGAACTGCATTTTTATGCACGGACGCTTCCCAATTAGAAGTTGTTGGGAGCGAAAACTAGAAAAGTTTCAAAGAAACGGTCTACATTACCTGAAAGAGAATCGTTTTTTTATGCAAGGTTCCAAATTAATCATACTTCAAAGTCGAACAGAAGTCTAAATATTCCACTTTAATTTTTTTAATCGTTGAAAATTATTGAAAGCGGCCATATTGGAAAACGGTTGTCATGGTAAAATTGTAAACACTGGTAAAATCCATGGTGTAACACAGGTATCGGCGGCAATCGATTGTATTTGCCAAGCTTTATTATACAATTTGTTTGTGTTTTTTATATGAATTATTGCAGGAATAACTCTTTTATTCACACACAAATATTTCAGCATTAAAAAGAGATTGTGTAAAGGAAATTATGATAACCTTACTTAGAAATTAAATAGTTTATGATGTCCGATGTCAGATCATACTGCATTTAAGTCCGTTTAAATTGTAAAATTAGATATTATTAAGTTGGACTTTTTAACAATCTGTGATCATTAGGTGAAATTTCTGAAAATA